>NC_141028.1:31982500-32025000 GCF_052040795.2 Danio rerio
ATAGATCATTGATGACACTAAAACTGCCAGTAAGTGGCTAAAAGTGATTCAATGAATCATTCTTTCAAATTATTTAATGACTGCACCTGACATTAAGGCACTTTTTTTAACAAGTATTTTGGGACCGCTTTATAAACACTGACTTATCATTAATATTTATTGATACAAAAAAAAATGACAATATATAGATAGATGTTAGGTCAATAAATATTTTTTCTATTAAAGGTTTTTTCTTGTTTACTGTTTGAAAAGTTAAGGCTGGTTTATACTTCTGCGCCAAGTGATCTGCACGACCCACGGCGCATACCTTGTGCGTTTCTGCATTTATACTTCTGTATGCCATTTGTGTTGTTCAGCAATAGCACTTCCGATATGCTAGCTTTCAGTGAGGTTTTTATGGTTCTCTGTCTTGTGTTTCTTTGCAGGTGTTTTGTTTTTTCGGAACACTATCTTAACGTGCAAAGGGCTAAAACTTGCTCATTCTGAGGCAGAAACCTGGCGGGCATGCAACAACTTTATTCGTAATGTAAACACAAAATAAAACTTCTCCTGGGGCTCTTTCATAGGACTCGACATGTGAAAACATTCGCTCCAATGGGCTTGTGTGGCTCTCTGTTACCGTCCACATTAGTCAGCACTACCAAGTCGACCAATCACAGGGCTTGTGCTACACGTCATTGCAACGTAAGAGACCCCTTAACTAACTTTGACATTAACTTTATTTCATGATATTATTTCATTATTTCGACATTAGATCATTATTTATGAGTCATTATGTCGACAATTGTCTTTAGGGGTTGCATTGTAGTAATATTGACTATTCAATAATAATTGATTATTAGTCTAATTCTGCCTTCTAAAGGCTTATACTGTACCTTAACATTGATACTTGTCAAAATAATGAATTTTGTCAGAATAACTAGTTATGTCGAAATAATTACTAAATATCTTAAAATGAACTTTTACTCACTTTTTCCTCACCCCTCAAGTGATTATAAACCTTTACGAACTTCTTTCTTCTGTTAAACAAAAGATTGAAAAACGTTTATTGACAAAAACCTGTAACCATTGTAACACTTTTCCATAGTGAGGAAAAACAAATTCTTTAGAAGTCAACGGTTATAGGTTAACATATTCCTTCAGAATATTTTCTTTTGTGTTCAACAGAAGAAAGAAACTCAAATAGGGTTGAAGCAAGTGAAGGGTGAGTAAATGATGGCAGAATTTTCATTTAAATGTGAACCATCCTCTGTAATATCTTGGGAAAAAATGTTAATGTCAAAATGATGACTTAATATCCTGAAATAACAAGATAAGCTTTCTCATCAACTAACAAGCTTCTTTTTTCCACCAGGGCTATCATAAATACCTTGAACCAACCATATTGCAGATATTTGTGTGTTTAAAATCATGTCAGTTGGTAAGCTCTCTTTGTTAATTTTTTGCAATGAGGTTGACATATTCAATGTCACCTTGTACGTTGTTAAATCAACCATAATTACATTAGCTTATATGGAAAAATATCGAACACCCCTATATGAGAGTAGACACGTGTGCAGGCATGCAGGTGGAAAGAACATCAGTCCTGCTGTGAAATTATGCTGATGCACTTCTCATGTAGCCTCTTCACACACACACACACACACACACACACACACACACACACACACACACACACACACACACACACACACACACACACCTGGAGCATGTGGGTAAGACATGCATATTACATAAAGCAAAAAACACAAAACACAAAAGCATGCATTAAAACAGCACATTTTAAAATAAATAACACAATGCAAGAAGTTGCAGTAAAGAAATAAAAAAAAAAACAGCTCCTTTCTGTCAACATACATCAATGAGCAAGCTGACAGATGCTGAGGTCGGGTCGATTGTTATTTTTGTGAGCTACGTGAACACGGCCACCTGATCCACACTCACTTAGTATAGACTGAACTGTCATGCAGGATTGAACAGTCAGTGACCCTTCAGCGGAAAACCTGATCCGTCACACACACGCGCACACACATATTTGGAAAATCTGCACATGTGTAAGCAAATCTAAGTACTTTTTCAAATTAAAACATTTAAAATATAAAAAAATAACACCATTCACACAAACTTTTACAGATGTACTTTTTTTTTTGCTAGGTTTTAAAGAACTTAAAAACAAACAAAAAAATTAATTAATTAATTAATTAATTAATAATAATAATAATAATAATAATAATAATAATGTAACAATAATAATAATAAAAATAACTATGTCTACATGCCTAAATGGCCTGACTTGCTGCCATGTGATTGCCGGATTAGAAATTTGTGTTAATGGGCAGTTGGACAAGTGTACCTAATAAAGTGGCCATGGTAATAATGGATTAATGTTTACATGGCTGTTTATTGTGCCTAAGGAGATAATTCTGCAAAAAATGGTTAATTGCTGAAAAAATGCTGATGTTCATCCCATCTATACTAGTTTTTCCATGATCATAAACCAACAATTAAAACTAAAAAGAAAACATATTATAGCTTTTAAATGTTTTTTTAATGCATTGCTAAGTACTTGTCAACATACCAATTAGAATTATTTTAATTATCTTAATGTAACTATTAAAAGTAGGTAGATAACTTAAGTGCACCTTGCACTAGAAAAATAATTTGTGAATATTTACATTTTATTTTTAAAAAATAATTCTGTATGTTTTGAAATGAGAAATGTTTTCTTGGCAAGAAGCTGAAATAAAACACTACCATTCTGTTTAGTTTTATGATAATGTTTATAAAAGAAAAATCCACTACATTTTATAACCCCATTTAAGGAAAATATAAGTGAAGATGGGCGTTATTTTAATAGCAAAAAGTAATGTTCATGCTTCATGGTTCATACATGGTGAGTTTTATTTAAAAATTAATACCAAAGTTTTTAAATATGAGCAATCATAAACCTACTTATTTTTGGTCGTTGGTTTTTAACAGCCTTATTTTTTTCCCGACCATTTTACATTTGAAGTGTCATATGACTGTACTGTATAATAATCACACAATCTCTTCACAAGCATCCCTATTAAAATGACATGTGGCTCTCTTTCTCAGAACAGTGGGCATCTTTTTATAGAGTAACAAGCTTTGGTTCTGATGATCAACTGGAGCTCATTTGTTTTTGACAGTTTGTCTTGTTACTAAGTGAATCAAGGTCGCTGAGGCCGTGCGCACAAGTGTCTTGCTAAATTTAGCAAACCCAGGAGGGTGCAAAACAGAGAGCGATCTCTTTAAACTGCCTTTATTCTAAAGTGTGTTAAAAATGTAAAATTACGGTCATTCTGCGCTGATACTTAACCCGATTTGCGGTGGCAACACAAAGAGGGATTGAGGGCAAGTTCCCAAACGAGGGACGAGAAAAGCCGATATACAGAAAACTAATCTAGCAAGATTTCAATATCAGATAAACTGTTATGACCCTGCTGCCAAAGCACATGCTCTGTTCCTGCACTCTACCATTACACCTGAATCAAGAAGGGGAGATATCACTTCTGTCAGCTTTTGACATTCACCGCATGTTTACAGAACATATGTCTAGTAGACTATATTGTTGAATAAAATCTTCACTTTGATGAAAAAGGTATTTTTAGTGTATAATGTACCTTTTATCATTTGATTCAGAAGTAAAATAGCCCATCGTTAGCTGTAAAAAAAAATGCAACACTAAAACCACCAGTAGGTGGCAACATGATTCACTGAATCAATAATTTAAACTATTCGTTCAAATGGCTGATTCATTTCAATATGTAGAAAGTATTTATGATTAACCAGTGAATCTTTCATCTAAATGATTCGTTCAAAATGGTGATTCATTTTGAAACGCAGAAAGTAAATAGGTGCATTTAAATTCATGCAGCGCTGTGCAGACCTATCAAAATCTGTCTTAAGGCAGTGCATGCTGGTTAGAAATTTTGTCCGGACTGATGGTGCACCAACGCCATGTGACTGTCACATGTGGCATCAAAGTACCGTGACAGCGCTCTAAAGTTCACCGCATGACAACAACCGCCTGTGTTTCGGGTTTATTATTTCACAAATTTCATCTCACAAATTTCAAAACATACAATTAACTTTTTTTTACCATCTAAATCTTGTATACATCATGCTTATTAAAAGACTAAATATTATCATCTATATTATCATATAATAGTATCATCTTTTGTTAAGTAATTTGTTTATAAAGGCTAGATTGTTTGCACAGGTTTATTCAGCCTTTTTATACAGACGACTGTTTTCAGCTCCATAAATGATTTAAATGGTATATTTTAGTAAATAACCTAAATATTAACTCAAATAAGTCTTACAGACTTGTAATAAAGTAATTATATTAATTGATCCTGTCCAGCCCTATAAAGCTTTCTTAAAAAAAATTAATGAAAACATTTTTTTTATCAAATATAAAAAAATAATAAGATTATAAAATATTACAATTTCTGTAATTTATTCAGAAATGTTAAAAGTGACATTGATGTACGTTGCTCTTCCTGGGAAATTTCTAGTAAGTGGAGCTCATTTATTTTGGTCCTTTTGTTCAATCTTTTTGGATTAAAGTTTTTTTTTTTTTTAATGCTTTCATTATTCAAAATAATCCTATGATCGTGCATATTTCTTTTCTTTTTATGTGCCCTCTTGTTTTCCCCTTATTTCTCATACATTTTTTATATAGGCTACCAGTAATTAAATTTAGTTAATAATTCCCTTATTGTTAAAAAATGAACTGTAGTTTGTAGAGACTGTATTCTGTTTTATTTGTACTGTAAATCTTTTGATGTTACTTCAATAAATAAATTAATTAATTAATAAACAAATAATGAGGCCATGTGATCGGCCATCATGACTGTAGCAACTTTGAGCCCCGAAGTGTCCGACCTGACATGTCAGTTTTCAACTAATCTCGTTGATTGCCGGCTGCAGCCATGCTTCATGTCACCTAGTGTCTGTTTGAATGAATATAATATTCAATACAGTAACTCGCTCACTGCATAACTTTTTGCAAAGTTAGTAACATACTTGTCAGCTTGCACATTGTAAAAATAACAATGATATTATCCTAGACAACAAATATTACACATCTCAGATTATTTAAAAAAAATCGTATATGATGGACAACAAAAAACAGCTTGTTAGAAATAACATGCATTTATCAAATCAGGCCATTTTATTAAACCTGCAGATGCACACTGTGCATTTGTGCTGTCTTTTTAAATAACGTTTTTGATTAATTCAATGAACAAATTAAAATATTGAGAAAAATGTAGGTCATAATTAAGAATGTCAATTATTAATTGAAAATTACTTGTAATAATAATAATAATAATTAAATGCCATAAGCCTTTAACATGTCATACACAGTCATGAGAGAACATTAGCCTTTCCACATTCTCCGTTTCCTTAAAAAGCACAGCAACCTCACATTTGAAAAGCAAATATAGTTACAATAACAAAAACTATTTGCTCACATTAAGGATGTTTGCGGTTGCCAGTGTGTAAATCTGAGTACAATACTTAAATAGTTAGTAAACTCATTAAATAGTGTGGACATCGGAGTACAATCATTAAATAGTTTTTATAAATAGCTTTTTCAAACACAATTAGCCTTTATTTACAGTAAAGACACTTTCCTTTAGGTGAGGATGGCTGTGTTTTGAGTTTCATTTGTACATCCTGCTATGCCACTCTGAATGTGTATGTAGACACATACATTAAGTCAACCATTGATTGTTAATCTAAATGGTGATCTATCATGGGAATTTGTGGTCCCTAGCCAGAAAGGTACAGTGTGCATTGCAGGTTTAATGATTCACATGCATTCATCATGCAGAGGCGTTCTGTTCTCACCTGGAGGGGGTGATGGGAGTGAGGTCTTTGCCCATTGTTTGAATGACACGTCGACCCCAAACCCACAGTCCTGCGCAGATTCCCACGCCACCGTAAAAGAGCAGCCAGACAGGTGTGGCCGCGTCCTGCATCACTCCACCCTGATCGTAGATCATCCACAGGGCCACCAATGGACCAATCGCATTACTGTTACAGATGAAACAAACATGTGATTACAGCAAACTTATGACACAAACTACATGCAGATGAAAACACGCAATCAATCTAAAATCGAGTTATGAAATTAAATAAAATCTTTTTGAAAAGATGCATTTATTCAATCAAAAATGTATAAAAGTAACAGGATATAATAAATATAGTATATGAGTACACAAGTTTTAGCAGGCATGTAGTCCTCTAGAGAGGCTCTTTTCTTGTCATTAAAAAGGTTGAAACCATGGGTGCTCCTTTATATTTTTTATAATATAAAAGTTTATAATAAAATATAATGCTATATAAATGTGATAATAATTATAATAATAAAAATAGAAGCAGCAGTATGCAGTATGCCTGATCATATTTTTTCTTCTTTAGAAAGTATTATTTGTTTTATTTTGGCTAAAATAAACACAGTTTTTAATAATAAATCTGACTTTAACTGTGTGTGTGTGTGTGTGTGTGTGTGTGTGTGTGTGTGTGTGTGTGTGTGTATGGGGTGCATATTTCAGGACGTAATAATTAGAAATATTAAAGAATTATGAGAATAAAAATAATAGATATAACTTTATTAACATTACTAATGTCTCTAGTGTAACTTTTGATTCATTTCTTATATCCTTGGCCTAAATGAAATAATCATTAATACTTTTTTCCAATTTTTGCCACCACACTATAAGAAAAGCATATACCCAAATATAAGAATATAAATAATAATAAATCTACTACAACTAAGAAAATAATTTCAAAACAATACATTCATCTGTAGTAAACCTCCAAACTGCCAAAGCCCTTACTTCTTTAATAAACTTTTAAATGTAATCAATAAACCATTTGATACATTAATGTGTGAATATTAAAAATTAAATATGAACTACTAACACATCTAATTATTAATATTTATCCTAATCAATGCCTTTTACAGCATTTAAATTTTATTGTAACAGATGTGCTCATATTTTATTCAGTTCATTTGCTCTCCAGTCTAGGTATGCGCCGTATAAGTTTCTGACGGTATGATAACCTTGGATAAAAAAAAAAAATCACGGTTTCACAGTATAGTGATTACTGCTGTAAAATTATTTCTTTTTAAATTTTTGTGAAAAAAATCTTTTTCCCCGTTAAACAAAATATATTTTATTTTAGGAAACAATCATAATATTTTGGAGCAGTAAACATGTCAGGCTAAAAAATAAAAATAAATCATTGACTTCTGCTTTCTACATTTGTTTCAAAAACACAGATTTCTTTACAACACATAGAAAAAACACAAAAAAAATCCTTACAAATATTGAATGGTATAACAATAAATTTTACTGCTTTTAAAACCTTGACTTTTCCAAACTGCGATAAACCTTAAAACCAGTTATCGTCTCATGCCTACTCCAATATATTAAAATAATTTAAATGCACAATGAGTTATTATTACTTTTATTTTTATTATTAATAATTACAATAGAATTATTTTACAATACAATTATCAAATTATGTCACCAATAAAAGTAAATGCAAGATCTGAACCATTAAGACCTTAAGCAGCTGAAGTTTGCCCAAACTAAAGGCCACGTCTGGCTTTGGTCTTAGCAGTCTGGGTATGAGCCAATTCATCTGTAGAGCTGTGAAGCAGATCTGTGCCACTAACCTGAATGCTTGTTCTCAGGACACACTAATGCCGTGGAATGTGAAGAAACACAGCAAATAGTACAGTAGGTCTTATTCTGACCTCACTAATTACAAAGCAGACCAAAAAGCTAAAACATTAAAAATAAAAAGCTGAAATTATTCAAATAATAATACCAACCAAATATATTAAAGGTTCTCAAAAGCATAATGAAAGAACTCAGAATCCCAGAAACCCTGTTTGCTTCAATTCTGATATTTTAATCACTCACAGAATTGTAGCTCAGAATTTAGCAAATGTAGGACAGTCATGATATCTATTTTTGTTGTATGATATATTATTATCAAAATATATTATGATAAAAACTATATTATAGTCCTTTTAAGACTATTTTATGTCATCATGTCATAATATAATGACAGAATGACAATATAATAGCATCACAATGCAAGTACACTCTTCCAAAGGAAACATCAAATTTTATTCTTAAGAATATTTAATTTCATTATAGTCTTATCTTAACAATTTAATAATTAGACATTGGAATCAGAATGTGATTACACATATCCTTAACAATAATAACTTTTAACAAAAGATAAGCAAGATAAAAAGTAACGGAGGCTGCGCCTGCAATATCCGATATCTTTACATTTATATAGCGCTTTTCTGGGCACTCAAAGAGCTTTACACATTGGGCTGGAATTTCCTCATCCACCACCAGTGTGCAGCATCCACCTGGATGACACAACGGCAGCCATATTGCGCTAGACCGCACACCATACACCAGTTGATTGGTGGAGAGGAGACAGAGTGATGAAGCAAATTATGATATGGTGATGGTTAGGAGGCCATGATGGTCAGAGGCCAGTGGACAAATTTGACCGGGATGACAGGGTTAAACCCCTACTCTTTTCGAAGAACATCCTGGGATTTTTAATGACCACAGAAATTCAGGACCTGAGTTTAACGTCTCATCCGAAAGACGGCGCTCACTGAGCAGCATAGAGTCCTTTTTACTGGGGCGTTACGACACACACAGACCGCAGGTTGAGCGCCCCCAACTGGCCTCACTAACACCACTTCTGGCAGCAACCTAGCTTTCCCATGTGGTCTCCATATCAGATACCGACCAGGCACAATCCGGCTTAGCTTCAGTGGGGGACCATGTGAGTTGCAGAGAGCTAGCTGCTGGCTAAAGTAATTTATAGTAAATGCTATAGTGTTTTTTTAAAATCATACTTACACTGACACCTTCAATAGAGATAGTGTACAATCAGCTAAAATGTTGCAAGAATCAGTTATGTATGGGCCTTATATAGCACTAAAATGATTGCGGTCATGAGTCATGACCATTTGTTTTGCAATAAGTGGGTATATTGATTATTGTGACATGCCTAAGCAAAAGCAAATAAACCTATAATTAAGAAATAGCTTTTTAAGAGCCACTATTATACATAAAATAGGGTCATATTTTGGTTGTAAGGGTCTCCAACAACAGTCTAATATGCATGCAAGGTCAAAAAACACTTTCATGGTCTTATAATCTGCATTTATTTTTACGTAATTATCCCAGATGATCGCTGCTGCGATTGGTTGACACTGCCAGCCTTCAGCACGAGACAGAGTGAAATGCCGCAGCTAATCAACAATATAAAAGTAGTCACAGTGCATACACACTTTATAGTGTAAGGCGTGAATTTTGGCTGCCAGAGGGTGAATGTAAATACAGACGATGGACTTGAAAATACAGACGACTAACTATTTTATTGAGCAAAAACTCCAACAACTGGCAAAGAGATCTCCCAGCACACTCTACCTATCACGAAACACCTGATGACTCGTTATTAAGACGACTCGTTTGAAGCTCTATGAGTCGACTCTTTTATAGATGAATCAACAGTTTTAAACACTGAACACTTACAGATTTAAGCCTTAGCTGGATATTTCACTTCACTAAGATCTGTTACACACTACATGGAAGGGCATTTTCAAAAACCCAAAATTTGGGCTCTTTAAATTTGAATGAAAAACTCTAAATGGTGAGATCTTACTAAAAACTTAAAATAATAATGGAACATATAGCTTTTTTATTATTATTATTATTTCAAGTTATAAACCCCACAATTAAAATTGTGAGAAATTAAGAACTGTGCAAAAACAGTGCTGTAAAATGCTAATTAAAATCTAGTAAACTTGTTAAGAAGTGTACAAAGTAATAAACTAATAATAATTCTGAGGAAATTTGATATAATTGATAAAATTGAATAACAAATTGCAAGAAATAAAGTTACAAAGACTTGTAAGACCCAAATGCTATTGCTGCTGGAAAATTCATTACTTTAATATTGGCATTTAAAATTTTGAATTGCAAGAAAGCCGCAATAACTCGCAATAATAAAAATACCTTAAAAAACTTTTTTTAAATGCTAAAAAAGAGATATAAGTATAGTATATGTTATGAGTTTAATTATCAATTATTCTAGCAATAATGTTTAAAACAGCAATTCTGACTTGAGATTTTGCAATATACATTGAAAAAAATTATTCATAGATTATTCCTTGAATTAACTATTTATTTGGGCTGAATTTAAACAAGCAAATTAAAGTTGAACATTACTCAATTTAATTTGTTTAAATTCAACACATATTAGTTGTTCGCAACAATTTTGCAGACATTATTTTTAGTGTAGCAAAAGTCACATCTGCCCATGGCCAGCAGCTAGCTCTCCGCAACTCTCACATGGTCACCCACTGAAGCTAAGCAGGGCTGTGCTAGGTCAGTACTTGGATGGGAGGTTGCTGTCGAAAGTGGTGTTAGTAAGGCCAGCAGGGGTGCTCAACCTGCGGTCTGTGTGGGTCCTAACACCCCAGTATATTGATGTGAACTCCATACTGCTCAGTAAACATCGTCTTTTGGATGAAAGATTAAATCGAGGTCCTGACTCTCTGTGGTCATTAGAAACCCCAGGATTTTCCTCAAAAAAAAAAAAAAAAAAAAAGCAGGGGTTTAACCTCGGTATCCTGGCCAAATTTGTCCACTGGCCCCTGTCCATTATAGCCTCCTAACCAACCCCATATCATAACTGACCTCATCACTGTCACCTCTTCACCAATCAGCTGGTGTGTGGTGTGCGGTTTGGCGCAATATGGCTGCCGTCTCGTCATCCAGGTGGATGCTGCACATTGGTGGTGGATGAGAAGATTCCCCCAAAAATGTGTAAAGCGTTTTGATTGTCTAGAAAACCACTATATAAAAAGAATTATTATAATTATTATTAACTACATATAGAAAACACTAACAACCATATTTAGCAATATTTATCAAAGGAACAAACCTGTTGCTTGAAAACTTATAATTGAATTATTAAATTTAATCAATTCAAAAGATTTGTAAAAGAAAACGGAAAAAGCTTATCCGATTAATCTATCGATTAGTGGTAAAAACTAACCAACCCATCCATAAACTAACCTTAAAATTAAAAAAAATTAAAAAATTAACCAACACATTGAGTGTCCTCTTACCTGACATCATTCCCCCCATGTGCGAAAGAGCCGAAGCAGGCTGTGAGGATCTGCAGAAAGTGGAAGAGCAGGAAGACCTGAGAATTGTCTTTCTCCGCCTTGTCCTCATCAACACAGTCCTCTAACACCCCTTCAGCCGGAACCCGTGGCTCCCTTTTATCTGCCGCCAGATTCACATCCACATCGCCCTCCTCCGCTTCAATCTCAGCCTCCGCCACGGCATTACAGTAACTGGAGTAGCTGTCGTAGCGCAGACGCTTCTTGGAGTAGAAAACGGTGTCGCCTACAAGCTTCTCGCTGTCCTCTGGCGGAGGCGCACTGGATTCAGAGCGCAAGAGCGGCTGTACAGGCATCCCACAAATGGCCGCAGTGTAGCAGGTGTAGCTGTTGTTGCGGCGGAGGTGACGGTAGTTGTTGTCGGGACGGGAGCCGTGGCGCTCATCCTCCAGGCGGCCCTTGTGGATTTTGTGCAGGAGGTCTTTGTAGAGACCAGAGTCTTTGTGGACGGTATGGTAAACCTGGCCATCGCTGCGCATGTGGCCGTCGAAGCTGAAGCCTCCATTGGAAACGGGAGATTTCAGGCAGCCATTGGTCATGGAGTTGGTGCGACCTGATGAAAACAAAACAAACAAACATTAAATGAAACAAATATATCTTAGCTTAGCAGAGGACATTTTTGTCAAAAGGTAGTTATGGGCTGGCTAATATGTCCCCAAAATAAAATTAAATTAAATGTAATTATTTTTAAATAAATATATATATTTTTTTAAATATATAAAATATAAAATAAAATAAATAATAATAATAATAATAAAAAATAAACACAACATTTTTAAATTAAATTCACAAATTGTCAATTGACATTGATATTTATCACAATAAAAGTTAAAGGTCTATATATCTTTCAGGTGTAATTTTAGATTTTTGCTTTGAGTAAAAGCTGTAAATAGTTGGTTGTTTAAAAAAGGTAAAGACTTGGTAAACTAAATCTACAATTTTATAGTAAAAAAACAACACCAAAAGTTTCAATCAGATGCACATTCCACCAATTCAGGGCCACTTTCAAATACATAGCCACCATCTAAAGCCACCATCTTAAGAACTAGTTTAACCACCTAGCATTTAGCCGGGGTAAGAACTTTCGCTTTTTACATTTGAAATAAATCAGTCAACCTTTTTGTAAATGACTTTAAAAAAGTTACGTCCAGTGTTTTAGGGGGGAAAAAATGGAGTCTAACTTTTTAAGACTCAAGCCCAAGTATTTTAAGCAACCAGCCCCTAGGGTACAACATTTACAATGATACAATATTTATAATAAACTTGTATTAAAACAGGTTTTTGTTGCTTTACATGACAGATTGATGCAGATTCAATAAAAAAAGTTTGATCAGTGTCATTGATCAGTAAAAAGATAGCACTTTATTTTATAGTTCTGTTTTGTGTGTACATATTATTATGCCATTGCATTATCTGAGTAATAACTAGCTACAATCCTTAAATCTACCCCTGAATTTAACCTTATAACAATTTCTTACATTTTTATAACACTTACACCTGGATGATGCAATGGTAGAGAGAAGCCAGAGTGATGAAGCCAATTATGATATGGGAATGGTAAGGAGGCCAGGATCACATCTCATCAGAAAGACAGCACTCAGAGTCAGTATACGAGCAGTATGGAGTCCCCATCTATATACTAGGGAGTTAGGACCTGAACAAACCGCAGATTGAGCACCCCCTGCAGGTCTAACTAACACCACTTCTGGCAGCAACCTAGCTTTCCCATCTCGTCTCCCTCCCAGGTACTGTACGGGCACAGCCCTGCTTAGCTTCAGTGGGCAACCATGAGAGATTTGCAGAGAGCTAGCTCCTGGCTATTATATACAATTCCCTATTAGATACAATTTGGCTATTAGATACAATTCCTGCAAAGATAAGCAGCACCATTTAGTTCCACTTTGAAGCTTAAAATCATGTCCAACATTTATTGAATGCATCATGTTTAATCAATGGAACATTTGTTGCAATAATAATAATAGTATCATCGCTTGGTCTTTGATGGTACCCATTAAAAAACAACCATAGTTGTTTTTCACGTACCATAGACTCTGCCGTTGGGCAGGACAGTTCCTCCATTAGCCAGGCTGTTGAGCTCTCCTGTGGACTCCTCAGTCATCGGCAGCACTGCGTCATTGCTGCTTTTCGCACCTGGAAGCTCTTTAAACACAGGAGCTTCCTCTTCCTCCTCAGGGATTTTATCCAAACTCTCATCAGAGATGCGAGAAAGTGCATGCTCTTTCTTCAGACGACCTGTTTGTGAGAGAAAACAGTAAGAAATTCATGAAAGCCAGCATGTATGTATTAAATATCAATTATTATTATTATAGATTAAAGATATATATTGGTACCATACTGGTTAAGATCCTTTATTAGTTTTTTATTACTTATATTGCCTATATTGTTTTTTAAATATTTTGAAAACAAATTTCTTTTGGGTTTACATTTAGATGCTCATTAAATGTACCATATTCTCTAACATAATCTGTCAGTGTTTTTTTTTTTCTGAAACGTGCGGTGAAATATTCTAAAGCGACTTATTCTATGTTATGCCAAGCCTCAAAAACATTTTTGGATTAGTGCTGGAAGAGAACAGGATTTGTTACGGACTGAAAGGAACTTAAATAGATGTTTATAATGCTTGTAAACTTTCAAAATGTATTTACATTTTTATTTGTGCATGTGTGGAAATGCTACTTTTTCATTATTCTTTTTTAATTACAGTAAAGTTGCAGTGATGTGAAAGTGTACTGATATCTTATTTTTTGTACATGTTTGTCACTTTAATGTTTCAGATCATAAAATAAATTTAAATATTATTCTTGTATAACACAAACACGTCTAGGAAAAATTGGTTTCAAAACTGCATTGTGTGAAAAAATGCTTTGCCCCCAAATTAATTACCTGTCCACGCTTAGAAACAACTATCTCAAGCATTTTCAATGACTTGCAGTGAGTCTGTTACAGTGCTGTGGAGGTATTTAGAGTTATTGTAATTCTGCCACACTGATTGCTTTGAGCATGAATCACCTTTTAAAGATCATGTCACAGCATCTCAATTGTTTTCAGTTCAGGACATTGACTAGGCCCCTTCAAAGTCTTCATTTTCTTTTTATTTAGCCATTTCTAACTTTATTTGTACATGTGCTTTTACAAAACAGTTATACATCAAATAAATATTATTTTTTGAACTTTTGATAGAAACAACTTTTACACATTTTGGCAATTAAATGTTTTTTTTTTTTATCTAAATGGCCAAAAACGTTAAATGACAAAGTATCATATTATTTATACAGTTGTATTAGCTCAACTTTTTAATATTAGTGTATCCCTATTAATATCCCTTGAAACACTGTTTGCAAAGAGGAATTTGTGAAAAAGTGGAAATTACAAGCATAATTTACAAGCTTACAGTGATAATAACAATCAAGCAAACATAATCATTAATAAACATAGAAAATCCATGCGTGTAAAACTGTGAAATAAGTATGATCACAACTGGCTCTTTTTAATTGAGCAGTGATAATAAACAACTATTGTAAATGAGGAAAACTAATTTAAAGTGTGTGTAGCTTTTATTCATTATCACTGCACCATTAGTGCAATTTTGATGCTAATTTGAGCTTTACCCATAGAATTGATACTTCTAAAAAGCCTGAAAGCCAATGAATAAATAAATCAGATTTCAAGGATTTATACAGCTTGTCACATGGGAAACGGCACTATGAAACAGACCCTTGATCTGAAACTAAATTTAATCAAGCATGCAATAGTTTAATAAAGCACTAATCTGCGAGTGAAAGCAGTGCATTAGACCAGACACTGCAAGCAAAAACAGCTTTTCATCCACTTGTCAACACTTATAAGGTGTTTTTATTTCAGTTTAAGTCAAATAAAACATCCAAAATACACTTTTAAGTGTTCCTTTTGTTGCACTTTATCAATTAGGGTCTGCATATTTCAATTGCATTGCCTATTTTTAAAGGTGATTTTCTCAAAACCTGGTTTTCCTCCTGCACTGAGGCGTAAATCTCCACTCCAGCCACCTTTGCTTAGATCAGACTCCACAGTTTTTAAAGAGGAATGTTCATAAATAATTTGCCTGATATATACAGTACATACAGTATTATATACAGTATTGTATTGACCAAAAATCATGAAAATATTTGTTTTCCATGCTGTTTTTCTGAATAATGTGTGATAAAGAGATTCCCAAATCCCCTCAGTAAATATCTTTTACTTCAACGTCAAAAAATTAAACAAGACTTTTAAAGCAGACTCCGTGTTTACATTTTTATACTCCATTAAGAGCTAGATACAAATTAGAGCATATTTAACATATTTAAACAACATTGTTGAAATCTTTCTGTAATGCAAAAAAAGTTCGCAATTCTCAATGTAAACAAAACACGTGGCCATTGAAAAAGTACAGCGACGGCACAAAGTCTGCGTGACTCATCTGAAAACACAGTGATGTTCTCAAATAAACAGCTTCGGTTTATTTGCTTTTCATTGCTCTCAGCGTCGGCCCAACGCAACACGGAGCCAGGAGAAATCATTCTGTACATGAGCAAAAGCCCAGCAGAGCCGCAGATGTGAGGCAGATCCTCACGCTGAGACTCATCTTTGACTTTTTCCAAAGCTACATTAGAAATAACATTGATCTCCATGGCCAGGTGTCAAGTGGAAAAACACGTGAATCACACGATTTCTGTGAATGCAGTTAGTAATCATAACCGTCTTCAGATGATAGATTTCATATAAAAAAAAAGAAGTGTGATGTATAAAATGACTAAAATACTGTTTTACTTAATACTCAGTGTTTAAATGTTTCCATGCGGTTTTGGTCAGAATCAAATCTCTATAGACTATAGTCAGGGTAAAACAAGGCGATAAGAGACTGAAGTAATGTACATTTAATAGATTGAACTGTTGTTTAACACTATCGATATTACCAATCATATCAACAAATACTCCATACAACTCTTGTGTAAGTTATGAGCTGTGAAAATTGCATGATCTAGGACATTTAGTGTATGTCATTGCAAAGACTGTATATCGATCCCTCATCAGATGGATACAGTATAATTTAAATTTAAATGTATTAAATGGGATAGCCCCTTGAGATGAACCATCTCATTTTTGAGAGGGTCCCAATGAAGTACATAAATCAAACGGAGTACATCAAGTCATAACAAAAATACTGCTAAACAAAACAAACAAACAACCACACACAAGCAAGCGGCACACTTCACCTGAAACACTTCCCACAGTCTAAACTCTAAGCAAGCAAAAATATGAAAAGTACAATTTGATATACAAATAAATAATAAGCATGTAAATAGGAACCAATATTAATAACATTTACGAGTTGTTTCCAAAAAAGAAGATAAATTAGTTCTGAAAAGACTAAATGTCTTAATTGATCTAAAAGAAGAAAAACGACAGCCACGTTGTTGTAATTCTTGAAATAAAAAAGTAATTCTGTTGCATATGTTGAAGAGAATATGAGGAGCTAAATGGAAAAAAGTTGTTTAAATAAGAAGGGAAACTAAAATAAACACATTTAAAAAGAAACAAACTACTACAACTTCCAGTCATGCACCACTCACACGCACCTGTTCCGAGTTCCTGTGATTTTACACACACAGACACAGCTAAAGCTCATCATTCACTCATTACAAGGACTATATATACAGCGCACACACACACAGATCAGGGCTAACTCGTGTTATACTGAATTGTGAACATTACGATGCATTTTCCTTTTGCCTTGTCTTGCCGTATTTGTCCCTCTCTGTTTTTGATTGATTATTCCTGATACTGCCTGCCTTCTGACCACTTACCTGTCATTTGTTTACAACTCTGGATTATCTGCTTGTACTCGTTTGTCCCTGTGTTGACCATTGCTTGCCTGACTATTTGTAATAAACCTAGATTTGGATCCGCACTTCCTTTGTCAGCATTCACTTTACATTACAGATACTATCTGCAGAACTTGGGTTAAGCAAACCAAGAGATGTGTATATGCAATGATGGGTTCTATACAGACATCTTAAAACAAACTTGCATAGAGAGTTGAAGACCATATTTAATAATTTAAATTAATATCAGAGGTACTGTTATAAATAATCTCAGGATAATAAATAATAGGGAAAATTAATTGAGAAATCAATTTCTTTTTTTTTTTTACTTGAAATGAAAAACAATTAATAGAATGATAAAGAGAACCTAAACACCGATATGACTTTTTAATCCTAAAACAAATATGGGGTTTAAAGGACAAATCAAATACCTAGATATTTAAATAATTATGTTAGAATTACAGTATAAGTAATAATTTAAATGCAATAATATTACAAATAAATATGATATGGTTTTAATTATATTTTTTATATTTTTTAATCTTACCTTATAATGGTAAATGTTATTATAATGATAATAATATTGATGTTATTATTGGTAGTATAATTATTAAATACTTGACGGGTCAATTTAGGAGTAATATTTGTAGATTGCTGCTGCTGGTTCTATTGATACCAACACCGATGATACTAATACTAATAAGCCCTTTTAATTATTTAAGCAGTTTTTATAAATCAAATCACAAACAGTTACAACTGATAAAACAGATAAAAATACTGATTTCTTAATGTTTAAATTAAAAATGCTTTAATATTAATGCCATTATTAGTACTGCATTTAAAAGGTTATTATTAAATACTTTAATTCAATTTAATTAAATTTTCAATAGTTTTTATATATGTCTTGAACAATAATATTAATAATTATTATTATTATTATTATTATTATAATAGACAAAGTTATTTTAATATATTACAAACAGCTAAAATGCAACAGATAAAAATCTGATTTGGTTATTTTTGTCTAATACAATTAAAGAAACGACAACAACTTTTGCTTCGTCTATATATTCTGTCTGGTTTTAATTATTGTATATTAAACATTTTTATTATTCAATTTATATTTTTATTTTTAAAGTTTTGTTAACAATTGTTTTATTTTAATCGCTAAACTAAATAAAGCACATTCATTTTTATGTCTGGTAAAAAAAGTATTAATTCATGCCTGCACCGAGTTTTAGGCCCTAAGTAGTACAAACATTCAAGACAGACATCAAGCAGCACTTAAAGCGACGCGTGTACAAAAGAGAAAAGGACAGTACGTACTTGCTATTTTCCTTCTCATCCAGGGGCAAACAAAAATCCAGACCAGACCGGCACATACCAGCGCACCAGCCAACGTAATGAGGGCAATGGCCCAGACAGGGAGCATCTCCAAACCCAGTACTGCAAAATACAGAAAGAGCACGACACGGTCACACACTTTGACACACACTCACACTTTATTCATCAAAACATTACACTGAAAAGAATACCAGAATAAATGTGGGAAATTAGGTATATTTAATGTCTGCATTTATGTGATGATGAATGAATGAATGTGTTTGGTGACTTTCTTACAAGGAGCTCCAGTGTACATGATGGAGAAGGTGTTGATCCCGATGGTTGACGCATAGAAGAGCGGCAAAGCACGGAGACCATTAGGAACAGGGTCATCCTAGAAACATGAAGATCATTAAATAAGCTTCAACTATGAGTAAAGCACAAAGATTTCATGTAGAAGACAAAAAAAACATGGATTGGCTTTTATTTCCCTTTTCTTTTGTTTATCCATTAAACTCACATTAATTGTTAGGTAAGAAATATGTACAATATTTTGAAAAAAAAAAAAAAGTTCCATTATTGGTTGCAATTTAAACAGCCAATTTTAAAATTAAGTAATATTATAGTGTTTATGTAATTGTTGATTAATAATGTAACGAACTATTAATTTTTCTTGGTTAAAGATTTCTTTTTTGTTTTAGTTTGTATTATTTTTATTTAGATTAAAATTATTTATTTATTTTTTACATTTAAGAAGGTCTGCACGATACTAGAAAAATCTGGCATTGCAATATTGTTTTATTTTGTGATATTATTTTGTGATTTATATTGCGATATAAATATAATTTCTCCTGATGACTTATTATCTCTATTTGGAAAGAATTTATAATGTTAGATCAACTGGGATAATTCTGCAGTGGGAGTGCATCTCCATAAAATCCAATAAACAATCTATCAATTACCCCGACAGATTTTCGTTGTGGTGTGTGCTATGTGTAGTGCATTTCTGTATTTGCACTGTTGTGAGTGTTTTCATGCACATGTTTAGTCAATGATTGATGAATTGATCTTTACTATTTGCGTCTCCATAAAATCTAATAAACAACCTGTAAACTTTTTGGGGGCCCCCAGCACGTTTTTATTGTGGTCTGTGCTATTTGCAGTGTATTTCTGTATTTGCACATGTTGTGAGTATTTTCAAGCATAATCTATAAATATCTTCAAGAAAAAGATGCGACAAAAATCAAGTGTTTTATCATTTCCCGATAAAAATAAAAATAGTTTAATAAAATTAATTGTTAAAGTCACAAGTGGTGCAATTTCTTATACCTGAGTGCTTTTAAAATCATTATAAAATTCCAGGCATCAAAAAAACATGTAAATGATAAATAATGCAAACTAAATAATGCATACATCCTGTGATGCGTGTCTATTGCAAATTGCAATAACGCTGCTGAAACGATATACTGTGCACCAGTACATCTAGGTATTTCGCTGTTATGCAAATACAAATTTTTTTATTACTAAATTATTATTTTATTATCAAATAACTTTCAAATAGTTTTAATACATTTTTATACATATGTTTAGATTAGTTCTTTTTTTTTTTTTGAGAAATTTAGCTTTTCAACGTCAACATTAAAGCAGCAGCCCTTGGCCAATAGTTTTTAATAGATTTGTTCTAATATTAATATTCTTATCAGCTTTATTTCACTATAATAGTTCTATTTTGTCATTATTTATGCTGTATTCCTGCGAAAACAAATGTCTTTAGAAAACGTACAAGTAGAAGGTTCAAGATTTATGCTTTCTTTTACAGTTTTATGAATTTGTTGGTTCCATTAAGAGTTGTATAATTACTGTATATTCTCATTTGCACAGAGAAATACCACAGAATGATAAACAGCACTTTTCTACACATAAAATATAGTTGCTATAGGAGATCATCATCTTCCTTTTGGTTTTCACAGAACAAAAACACAGAAGTCTAGCTCAACATTAGGTTGAATGAAAAAAATAAATAAATAAAAAAGATGGACTATTCCTTTAAACCACAGTGGTTATGTGGCCGCAGGTTAGAATGCAAATGATAAATTATAATACAAACTCAATAGTGCATATATCCTGCGATGTGTCTATTGGGAATTATCACATTGCGATATTTATGCTGAAATGATAATATTGGCAAGCCCTACATTTAAGTATTTGGCTATTATGCACTTTTTATTTTAATTATTAAATATTTATTTATTATTAAATATCTTACATTTTATTTTAAAGCATTTTTGTATATCCGTTTCAGTTAGTTTTTTTATTTTTTATTTGAGCTATTCAGCTCTTCGGCATTAATATTGTCGAAGCAGCAGCTCATGGCCAATAGTTATTAAGAGTTCTGTTCTAAAATTACCATTTTACCTCGGCTTTATTTCACTATAATAGTTCTAATTGGTCATTATTTATGGTGTATTTCTGCAAAAAGAAATGACTTTAGAAATATTACAAGTAGAAGGTTCAAGATTTATGCTTTCTTTTACAGTTTTATGAATTTGTTGGTTATATTTAAAGTTGTATAATTATTCTATATCCCTATTTACACAGAGAAATACCACAGAACGATAAACGGCACTTTTCTACACATAAAAATACAGTTGCTAGGAGATTCTGCTCATCATTTTCCTTTTGTTTTTCACAGAACAAAGACACAGAAGTCTAGCTCAACATTAGGTAAAGTAAAAAAAAAAAGGTGGACTGTTCCTTTAAACCACAGTGTTTATGTGGCCGCAGGTAAGAATGCACTTCCCAGCACCAAATTCTTTAAGGCTTAAATATGTAAGTGTTTACAGAGAGGGAGTCGACACCAGGCACACATTTAAAAGATGAACTGCAGTCAACTGTAAAACAGACTCATCACAGACCACAGATGAGCTATTGTCAATGCAAAGCTATCTAAACAGCCACAGGCATTACTTGGAAAGAGTCAGTAGAATGAAAACATATTTCAAATGGTATATATATGACAGTAAAAGGCTTCTACTGCACTTTAAGGTTTACACTAGTCATCAGAATAATATAAAAAAAAATACTTAAAGATCCTGTGAAGTTCTTTGAAATATGCAATTTTATTCAATGTTTGACGTAAATCTCAATCAAAACATGATGAGAAGGTGAGACTGTAAGAAGTAAGCCCCTGTGTGAGTTTGTGGCATTATTTTAGGCATGCTTAGAATGTACAGGCCAATGAGCTTTTCTATTTAGAACAACAGAATATTGTTGAGACCAATCTAAATGTGGGTGGGTATTTATCTCTAAACTTATAATACTATTTAAGTCATATGGTGATTACTCAAAGTTACTAATAGTTTAAGTAAATTGGTCTGCTTGATTGTATTTTAATGATCATGGTATGATCAAATAGTTTTGTTTCCATTTAGTAGATAGCAGATCTATGGGGACCACACAAAAAATATCCTAAAGTGAGCAAGTAGAGTTCTGCCATTTTTGCTGAAATGGGAAAAAAAAAATCAACTGCTGGATCTAATCTCACTATATTTGTTAAACGTGATATTTAATTCATCTTGTTGTTTATATCTGACGATATATTCCGCGATTTTGGTCTACTGAATCAATGTATGTTTTGTATTTTCAATGAGAATGAAAGGAGGCAGTTATGCTACATGCTCCATTTTGTTATAAATATGTATACAGTTAAGATGACATTCAAAAAAATATGTAGCTACATGATGCCTCAACATTTTTAGTGTCTGTTAAGTTAATATCAAAATGAAAGTAGGCAGTTCCTTAAATCATGTTTTTATTTTATTGTTAAGATAGCCAGGGTGATGTGAATGAGGTTATAAAGTACACTGTTCCCTTTGAAGAATTGCCCGACGTGTCCACGGGAGTTTGTTTTCCATATCTTGCAAAGTCTGAACTTACAAGGTAATGATGCAAAACTGTGTTGTGCAGGCTACTTAATATGGAGTAAAAAGCCCCAATCAGATTGCATCAGGCGAATGACTGCAGCCCCTCTTTTGTTTTCAGATGTCTCTATTTTCCTCAATCCACACTGACACAGAGCAGCAGCATTTTAAAATGAAAATGGCTCCTTCAGTGTTTTCAAAAAGCTCAGTTTTCAGGGCGCGAAAACTCTGGGGTAGTGTGGATAGATGGTGTAACACTAGCAAAACGTATGCGTTATAAAACGAAAAAGAATCAATGTAAACGAGGCCTTAGTCACTAACATCATCATCAGCAATTAAGGTATGCTGGATGGCTGCTTCGCACTCAGGGCTGTTTATGGTAATAGGGAGAGATTTCAATAATAGGCTTGACTTTCCCCCATTGATGACATGTTCAAAGGAAGAATGTCAACCAAAGTCTTCCTGCAGACTGTTTTTATTAAGTGTGATCATAAAAAAATATAATTAATAAATGTTTAGAATTAGAGGCTGGTTATACTCGCACACTGTTGCCACACAGCTGTTTTTAAAGTCCTTATTATAGGGATTTTTGCATAATAGGACCCCTTATAAGTCCATATGAGCATTGATCTGTTTTTTTCTTTTTCTACACTGACGTTAAAATTTGTCAAAGCGAGATCAGTGATATAAGGAGATGTAAGACAGAGTAATAGTCGACCTGACTCACCTTGCTCAAAATGAAATATCGAATGACGAAGAAGAGCAGGCCAGACATGAGACCAGACAGCAAAGGTGAGATGAACCACGAGGAAACTGCATCACACAAACAGCAATTATTAAATCAATAACACGCCACAGTAATGACGCATTTCACTGCTGGAGGCAGAAAGGCCAACAGGCCATGATAAATAAATTACACATCTTAGATAGAATAGCATTGACAACATAAATGAGAAAATGTCACTCTAGGGAACAATACATAAACACACACACAGAATATTGCTTGAGGTTGGACAAATGTGTAATGTTCCTTAGTGTTGAATGCTCATCAATGAGAATAACACTGGGAAATATTGTTACAATTTAACTAAACACTTTAAAATAGATTAAAATAAAATAAAAAATCTTTATTTCAATGATGCTAAGTGGTTTAATTTGTTGTGACTAAAAAATCAGGGTTATTCCACAAAATATTACTGTTATATAATACAAACATGTACAGCTACGGAATTTAAAACACTGGTATTGTCTTGTCCAATGATCAATAAAAACTCAAAACATTGTGCTGTTTTTGTTATGCTCCCTGGCAATATTTTTATAGTAATTTAGAAAAATGTCCTGCATTTTTTTTACACAATAAAACTAAATTACATTTTACTCAAGCATATAACTTAAACATAAATCCAGAGAATCTGAGAATTTTCAAGGAGTCTATATACTCTTTGGCTGTCCATTAATGCCTTGTTGATTTGGTAAAATATAAAAATATAAACTATACACATTTTGGTGGTAATCATGATTTATATTATTATGATTGATGATATATGATTGATTATTAGATGGACCAAGTTGAAAAGACAAGCATTTATTTTACACCTTTTAAAGTAAAAAAAGTTGAGATTTTATCAATTTAAAGGGATAGTTCACCCAAAAATCTAAATTCTGCCAACCTTCAATCAACAACCTGTTTGAGTTCCTTCTTCTTTGAAACAAAAGAAGATATTTAGAAAGATCTTGGAAACTTGTAACCATTGACATCCAGAGCATTTTTTTTTCTACTTTGGCTTTGAATTCTTCAAAGTATCTTATTTTGTGTTCCCCAGTAGGGATGCAACTATTCTAGATTTAGGTTGTATGATTATAGTCTAAAGAATAATCATGGTTTCATGGTTATCACGATTATTATGTATTCATTAATTTCAAAACATAACACTTTTGAAATTCACATGAAAACTCCTAATATTTTAAAATGTTATTTATTTCTGCTCAGTAACTAAAGAATACAGCACAAAATAATAATAAAAAAAAAACAAATAATAGTCCATTTCTTTCTTTGGACTTAATTTATTTGGAAGTAATAATTTTACACTGAACAATGAATAAATAAATGAATAAATAATTAAATGAATAAATAAATAAATAAAAATAAGAATTAATAGATAAAATTATTTGTCTAATGTAAATCTAAGCTTCATATTAGCCAAGTATTTTCCTTTTAAAGAGAACAAATGTGGTCAAAGGCTGCTAAACCTCTGTCTGAAAGGCACTTTTGATCAACTATTACACAATTGTTTAGTATTTTTATTTAGTCTTATTTCTTTTTGGACTAAAAATATATTCCATGCAAAGTATAAAGCTGACCAGTCAGTTCTTGTCACGTGACTTGCGGTGCGCTCACTGCATTTTTTCAACTAGGTGCGCCTGGAAAGTGTGAGCATGGCGCTCCCAATATGTGCCTCCATTGAAAATAACGAAATTGCATGCACAAAAGACACGATATGAGAATGGCCTTTAGTTAATAGCCTCAGCTCCAGTTTGCATGCATATTAGCCTTGGTATTCAAGCTCGAAAATTTAAACTAACGCACAGTTGGCATAAATTTGTTTATTTGCAGCAGTCATGTTCCATGCAGAAACGTGGTGTTGAGAAGCCTTTATGATTAGTTAACTGTGATAAATTAAATTGCAGTTAATAGTGAAACCGGTTAATCTTTGCATCCGTATTCACCAGAAAAAATAAATTCATGAAGGTTTGGAACCATTTCGAAGAGAGCAAACTGTGAGAAAGTTTAAATTTTTGAGTAAACTCTCCCTTTAATTAATCATCACTGAAATAAAAAAATAAATAAAAATCTTTGTTAAATAGAAAATTCAAAAGAACAGCATTTTTTTGATTCTGAATTTTTGTTACATCATAAGTGTCTTAATTTACTAATTTAATTCTGGATTTAATCAGAACATTCCGAGTGATGTATTTATTTAGAAAATATTTTTAAAATATTAATTAGATAGCAGAAACAGTAACAGATTTTATAAATATACTGTACATTAAAGGTTCAACATTTCCTGGCATGCAATTACATACCATAGCATGATAAATTATTATAATTTTTTTTACCAATTTTGACTAACTGCATCCACTGTACTCCTTTAGTGCCAATAGCAACCATGGAGAAGCCAATAGTAGATCCCACAATGCAATGAGTTCCAGAAATGGGCAACTTCAGAAAAGAGGCGATGAGCTGCCAAACCGCAGACCCTGAAAGAGACAGGAAAATGAGTGGGAGGTGGAGCAACGAAAAAAGCCTTTCTGCCATATGTTCTCCTCCCTTCTGCCTTCAGTCCAATCTCTACGGGATACTATAAAACATTACAATGTAGCCATTCATTATTAAAAGACATCAGAGATTTTGTTCACAATAAAATGAAAATTCTGTCATCATTTACTCCCCCTCACGTTGTACCAAACCACATAAAATGTTTGTTGATCTTTGCAATATAATTGTATGTAATTAGAATAAAATGCTTAATTTAAAAGCCAAAACTTAAACACTTCATAACATTCATAAAAAGAGCAAATATGGAGTTAATCCACATAAATTAAGCATTTTAAATCAAAGTCCCCTGAATAAAAAATTGTTGAACAGATTCAGTGCGTTTTTACACAATATCATTAGCTACGTTTCCATCCACCAATTTTTATGCACATTTTGTATAAGCGTGTAAAAAACAGTTGATTAAAAACAGCAAGATCTATTTTGAGTTTAAAAAAAACTTTTTATTCAGTATGAAAAAATTGCATAAACTACGATAGAAACAGTTTTACCGAACAAATTCCAGTATACGCACTAAATGTCATGTGATTTTGTTACAAAAGATCATGTGTTGATAAAAATGTGCGTGAATGGAAAAACCAGAAGGTTCACCGCATTGTAAAGCAGCAAAAATTTTGCCTTGGTCTTTCTAAAATGCCTAATCATCCCAGCATTAGTGTTATTATATTATTAATTACCTCCAGAACTATCAAGAGTTATATCAAAGTATCACTGTGCTCCGCGTCTAATGACTTCAAACACCACCACGTTAACATACAGTACAGTCTTCTGAAGAACAAGTAATTTATTAAATGAGAAAAAGATTGACACAGCTTATCCTACCTCAATAAATTCCATTTTTACTGTTGATATTTGGCACCAATTAATCAGGAAGTGACAATTTTGTTCTCTTTGACTCATTGGATGGAAACGCTGCTTTTTCAAACAAAAATTAAAGCTTTTTTAGGAAGAGCAAATTTTGAAAACAATACTGTTATTGTCTTTTGTATACTACCAAATGGATGTGATTTTGTTAAAAATTACACGTACTGTATATGTATTGTGCGTTTAGTCTACCCTGTTTTAGTACATTGGTATTTAAACACATACTTATGTGTTTTTTATTTACACTCCAAACCACATTTTTTATTAACATAAAAAAATGACGTTTTGTTCAAACTACTCATTTAACTACCCATTTAAAATGAGCTGCAACAACAATTCTGGAGTTTTTTGGGAACAAACATAACTGTTTTACGTTCAATGCATTTTTTTTTATTTGTAAAAACTAATAAGTTAACTTAAATCCTTAATGTTGTCTCCAAACAAATCAATTGTGTGGAAACCAGCTGTTTTTACAGTGCACTTATATAGTAACATTAGAGAGCAAACTATGTTTACAGCATTCTGAGTATGGCTGCAATAAACATTTAGTTTAAAAAATTGTTAGAAGGCTAAATTATTAGTAGTAATGACAAATTTTGGCTGATTCTGATAACGAATACATTTTCATATTATATTAATAAACATTACAGGGCTGCACGATATTGGAAAAAAAAAATCAATATTTCGTTTTTTCACTATATATATTGTGATATGAATACAATTTCCCCAGATGACTTGAATAGCTCTATTTGGAAAGAAATAATTCATTTAGATTGATTGGGGTGATTTTGTAAGGGTGTGAAGCCTGTATAAAAATAAACAGAGCAACGAAAAATGCTTTATGGTTTTGCGCGGAGTCAAACAGTACACAGGTACAGAAATTGAATAATGAAATGTAAAATAACACTTTATAGTCTGCATTGTATTAATAATTCAGTAAAATTGTACTTCATTAAAGTTACCAAAGTACTTTTTGTGGCTGAATGATTTACACTCTCTTGAAATAACTTTAAAACACATGAAAATGATAAAGTTTCACTCTGTTAATGGTATATTTTACAATGACATAGATGCTGAAACAATATTGTGCAGCCCTATTATATTATATTATATTATATTATATTATATTATATTATATTATAATATATTATACTATATTATATTCGTAAACCTTATATAAGCTGATAAACACAAGTCTTGGGTGTGATTTCTGATTCCTTCCAAAAATAAAAAGGCAAACAAATAAAGAGGACAATTAACTTTATTTTTTAAAACTTAATTGCAGAGAATAAGGAAACTACAAGCGACCATCCAAATGATTGATTTTGATCAGTTATTTACAAAATGCAGTTCTTATGTCTCTGTTGGAAAAATCCATGATTTATTCACTTTAACAGATCTTGCCAATAATTTTATTATATTATTGATGACTTATATTGCTGATATATTGTATTCCCAGAGACTAATGAGCATGCTTTGATCTTTCATTTCTATAGCTTTTCCAACGGAGTCATATATAACCTAACTAAATAATAAATCATGATTAGTTTTTGTAAATGTCAAATTATTTTACATAACATAATTACAATTACTTTATAATTGCAACATTAGCAAGATCTCCTTTCTTGCTACTTTATAATTCATTAAATAAAATTAAGCTCTAACTCCATCTGAAAGCAATGCTGACACTTTTTGTTCAATGTTTATTACTGTTTTTCAGCTGCTTAATGTAAAGCAATCTACTGTATAACATGCTATATGAATAAACGTGACATGACTTTACTAAAGCACTAAATTGCAAAGCTTGTGCAAACATCCAACCTACTAGGATCAGATGGTTCTTTATGGTTCTCACCAATGTAATTTTGTTGTATATATTAAGGAGAAAGCAAGCAGCATATTTTTACATGTTCATCCACAACTCTGTCAGCAATATGGGCGCTTTGTTAACAGTAAACTGCTGCTAACCCATATTGAGCTTTTCACACCCGAACCAAGAATAAAAACACTTGCCAAAGTATAAACACTGGATGACAGAATTTCCATCTTGAGTAAGCTAAATTTATAAAAACTCCCAAAGACGTGTGATTTCATTAAAAACTGAAAGCATCCATTTGATAACAGAAATTTTTTAAACCAATTTCTCTGTAGTACTTAAGTTATTGTCTCTATTAAGTAGTTGCTTGTTAGCATCTCTATTATTAACATATTAGCAGTTTATAAGCAGTGTTGGGTAAAGTTACTTTTAAAACTTATATATAACAAGTTTAAGCCTTAATCTTAATTTCTTTTAAAAAAAATAAAATAAAATACTTTCACATTACTCTCCTTAAAAAGTAACTAAGTAATAGGGCTGCACAATATATTGTTTTAGCATCGATATCGCAATGTGTGAATATGCAGTAGTCCCATCCCAGGATCTGCAATATGAGTTGTGATTACAATGACCACCACATTTCAGAACATGATTTGTGGAGTTATAGCTAATGTGAACCCTAATAGAGAAAAAGATTTTCATTTGGATGTGTTTTAAGGAACTGGGACTAAGACATCAAGCGAATAACTAAGAAATTCACAAAGATTGTATTGTATTAAATTATTTATACAATAAAGACAATTCAATGTTATTTGATTAATGTTGAATTTATGTTCTAAGACTCCACAGAAAATTATAAAAGATTATCTTTGTTTTATTGAATTAATCTATGCTTGCAAATGGCTTTTGTTTTATGTAGATGTATGAATTCTTTTATGTCACTTTTTGTGAAATTATATTCATATCGCCATGTATATCGCAGAAAAACAAAATATCGCATTGTCCATTTTTTCCACTATCATGCAGCCCTACTAAGCAACTTATTTAGTAACTAAAAAAAAAAAAACGAAGTGACTCACAATAGTAATATATTACTTTTAAAAGTAACTTTTAGCCCAAACAATTTATTTCCCAAACTAACAAAGTTTTACTTTAGAATAGGAAACAGAAACTTCCGACCGTCAACTTGGTGTGTCCTAGCCCTTACACCCCTAATCAGAACAAATATGTAAACTTAACTACTAGATTATAGTCTTGTCACGATACTGTAATTTCTGTAATTTCGGTAATCAGTACAGAAATTAACAACGTTTATTCCCTGCTAACATTTGAACACATCCTTATAGCATTTCAAAGCCGCGAAGATCAGCTAGACTGTCTATAGCGATCAGTTAATGGATGGACAGATCTTCAAGGTTCTGAAACATAACAGTGTCCCTATATCTGTGTTTGCACTCTGTGAACACCAGTAAAGTGCAGTGAACTGATAACCTTCAAGGCCAATCACAGTGATTTCTGTTGAGCACATGAACACAATGGGCAATCAGCAGTGTTTAAGTACACGCTCAACAGCAATCAAATGTTAAAACGGAAAAATGGCCGCTTTTAAAACTTCCAGATTGATACCAAAATAAAGTATAAAGACAACACTACTACCTTAATAAGCAGCAATTTTTTGAGGCAAAAGTTAAAAGCTGTGCCCAAAATCTCATAGTCGTCAAGTAGGTACAAAATTTAAACAATTAGAAAAGTGTTCTATACAGTATAATTAGAAATAGTGTGAATGGAATTTGGATATAGTACATCTACCATTTGTCTGACAGCTGTGTAGCTTCTCTCCCTTATATATTCTCTTTTGCTGCACTATGGGAAAGCAAAGCGCCACTGGATGCGCACTTCAGAATCTTCCTGGAAGTAACAGAACTTCCTACCAACTGTTTTTCAAATACTGTGAATTTAGACTGCTAACAAACTGTTTTTACATACAATAAGTATGCGATTTCAGAAGTAATGTAATTTAATGTGTATTTATATAGCGCATTTATTGTGTATGGCCATACACCCAAAGTGCTTCACAATCATGAAGGGGGGGGGGTCTCTCCACACCACCATCAGTGTGCAGCATCCACTTGGATGATGCGATGGCTGCCACAGGACAATGGAGCCAGTGCGCTCACCACACACCAGCTATTGGTGGAGTGGAGAGACAGTGATAGAGCCAATTCGGTGGAAAGGGATGATTGGGAGGCCATGATCGTAAGGGCCGATAGAGGGACTTTGGCCAGGACACCGGGGTTACACCCCTGCTCTTTCACGAGAAGAGCCATGGGATTTTTAATGACCAAAGAGAGTCAGGACCTCGGTTTAACGTCTCATCTGAAAGACGGCGCCCACTGACAGTGTAGTGTCCCCTTCACTTTTACTGGGGCATTAGGACTCACACAGACTACAGATTGAGCGCCCCCTGCTGGCCTCACTAACACCACTTCCAACAGCAACCTAGTGTTCCCTAGTGGTCTCCCATCCAGGTACTGACCAGGCTCAGCCCTGCTTAGCTTCAGTGAGTAACCGGTCTTGGGCTGCAGGGTGACATGGCTGTGGCTGATGCACAGTTTAATTTCGAGACTGAAACCTTAAAATAAAGTGTGATAAATTTTTTGGAAGTGATTTCTTAAAAACTCGGCATTAATAAAAAGTATATGATCAAAAATGTCATCAAAAGCAGTTACATGTAGTTTGTAGTAGTATAAAGCTATGTAATTACATGTAGTAACATGTAATAGAATTCATTTAAATAAGTTAATCAAGTTTCAATGCAACATTAAATAACTTGTAAAGTTAAATTGCTTCAACTTCAAAATGTAAAAGCAGCAACAACTTTTTTTTTCACAGTGGTTACAACTACCAGAATCCGGCAGCCAACATTGAACAAACAAATGCCTCAGTAAGCTTCTCCATCGTTAATCTTCGCAATGACACATTGAGCTTTCAACTTTAAATGAGCCATCACTTACCGACCATGGCGCTGACCTCTCCCGCCATCAGTATGGGCACTGTGTCATTGTACAAACTGACGTCTATAATTCCCTTCCGGATGGTTTCCCCGACCTTGGCACCAAGGAGCATGGAGCCCAGGGTCTCAAATATGGATGCCAGAATGCAGGCCTGACGTAGCGTCACCACTCCTGACCCCACCGCCGTCCCAAATGAGTTGGCCACGTCATTGGCTCCCACCGAAAATGCCAGGATGAAGGCTATAATGAAGCCAATCACCACCATCCACAGATACGATTCCAAATCCATCTTGGTGTTTGTGCACGTAAAGCTTCTGAAAGAATCCAAGACAAACTCGAACTACAAAGAAGTGGAATAAGGTGCTGTACTATGAAGGTCGTTTTCCTTCACTTGTGTGTTTTTTGTTTTATTTCTCCCAACTTTCCCCTAGCTAAAGAGAGTTTTTTGGGAAGAGGCACACTGCTAACTAAAGCGTTTAACCTCAGTCTGTTGAGTGCAGTGCGGTGAAGGCAGGAGAGAGCATTCCATTGTTTGGCCCTCAAAGTGTCCCGTCCACAAAGACGCCTTCAGCTGTCAAAACAAGAGAGATGGGGACATCATTACACAATGTTCACACTGACAGGTGGAATAAAAGATCAGAGGAAATGAAGCTGTTTAACAAACAGGTTTCGGGAAGACAAACAAAATGTTAAAGCAGGAAAGAAATATTATATAAATACAATAATAGAACACTTTGTACTACATGATATTGGAAAAATCTGATATTGCTTTATTTTATTTTTCTGCAATAAACTTTGTGATATGAATACAGTTTCACAAGACAAGTTTAGCACTATTTTGTGGTTTTCTGGGCAGTCTAACAGTATTCAGGTAGAACAATTAAATAAATCGCACTGCAAAAAATGCTTTTCTAACTTTTTTTTGTTTGTTTCTAGTCCAAATATCAAAATATCTAAGCTCAAGTAAAAATATTGTTTAGTTTTCACCATAAAAAAATAAATAAATACAAAAATAAAAATAAATAAAAAAGTGAAAATTAGGAGTTTTTTTTGTTGCATGTTATTATAATATTATCTGCCAGTGGAGTCTGTGAAATAATCTTGGTTTCGCTTTGACATGTAGATATTTGGGCTAGAAACAAGACAAAAAATTCTAAGTAAGAAAAGTTTTTTTTTAAGCATAAATCATATAAATTCCATATAAATACAGTGATTAAATGCAATTCTGTAACTCCTGGTCAACTAGAATTCAGACTGGACATTACATATCTTTGAGATGTTACTATTGCAAATAAGCACATTGCGATATTATTTGCTGAAACGATATATTGTGCAGCCCTACTTTGTACATATCAAAATAAAGTGTTGAACATGATAGAAAACATCAAATAGTATGTAAAAAAGGTGCCTACTGTTTAGGTCAAAATTACTTATCAACCCCAATAAAACTTTCACATGCATTTATATTTAGAAAATGTTTAAACAACGACAAAATCTAAATAAAGAAAGTAACTAACTTTAAATGGTACATTTTGGTCTAATAATTTTTCAAATATACAATGCAAAAGAGAGCCTAGATCACAATAACAAACAGTCAAACAAGAAGCTCCTTATAAGAAAATATGTATTAGTGTATTAATCTTGAGAATTCCTTGGGGGGGCTGTGAAAATTCTTTCTGAAGCAATACCAAGTTAGGAACCAAATATTGATTATTAGTTGTTTTTATAAACCTTAAACTTTTTTTAAAACAAAAAAGAGATATCAATACAAAGCTTTAACAGGATTTTAATAAACAGATCTCAAGAAATCTATGTTTAAATACAGCTTAAATCATTTATAAACATTTTTCTAGTAATTACAATAAGTCAAATAACAACACAGGTAAAAGTATAAATTACAAAATTAAGATTTAGTCACTTAAAATGCTATTCAGGAACTAAATATTGGTTGGTGGTTATTCTAAACTAGGGAAAAAAATGTTTAATAGTTTGTTTTTTTGTTTTTAACAAAGACACTGAGTACAGCCAGAAACTCACAAAATCCAGATTACTCAATAATATAAACCTCAAGTAATCTTTCAGATCAAAATTAGTCAGACAGCAAAATGAAAATATAAAAAAGTTAAAATAAAGTTAATATTACTAAATCGGAAAAAGCTATCTACCAAAAGAACTAAACATTAATTTGTAGTCAGTTTCTATAATTTGTAATAAAAAATACATTCTATAATTGTAGAACAACATGAAATAAGAACACACAAGAAATAAACCTTTGGGATGAATCCAATACAGTTGAAAACATTGATTTGAACTGCAGGTTTCTAACTATCTGGATCTTTCCTTTGCAATTATTTTCTAAAAATGTAAGAGAAATCAGTGTTTTCCACCACAATAAACACAGCAGAAGGTAGCTCTTGACAAAACCAGCTTAGGACAGAATCACGTCTCTTCCTTCAAAGATGTCAAAATAATCAACATTACACTGTTGGCAAAAACAGTAAAATCATGTGGTAACAGGATTAATAATGAGAAATTTGACTACAATCGAACATTTCAACAGATTACATAAAGATTATGACGATACTATGACGTGTTTGATTTTTATTGTCTAAAAAATACCTAAATCAAAAATTTTAAAAGCTACAATAATCACCTGATAAGCTGAAATCAACCCAGTATGACAACATGAATGCAAGTCCACAAAATCAAATGCATCCAAAGTCTGAAACAAGCCAATAAAGACGAATCAGACAGAAAAGCACTTACATTAACTGACCACCTCACGCTCCAACACAGAGGGCCAAGCGTTCAGGTGCGACCGGGACACAATGTGACTAAAAACACAGTCCATAACAGACCGCAAAACAATAGCTCCTGCTTCACACCTCCTCTCGGTTCTTGGCTTGGCTTCAGGTCTGCGTGTCCCACCGAAACACAGCAAGCAGAGCTGCAGCTGCACTGTGAAACAGCAGCGAGTCCCAGCTCCTAATACCTGCTTACAGCCTCCAACCTTCCTGCTTTCCCCGCTGTAAGATTCTTAGTGGGTCAAATTCACTGGAAAACGGCAGGTCTGTAAATGGGCCACTATGTGCTTGCTGAAATCTGATCAGCGCTGTTTATCGGAACGACTGATCCCACACCACGGGGGGACGGGACGGTATTTAGAGCATCAGTCAAGCAGCTGATGACTGGACGGACTTTAAAGCATTACAAAGACACAGTATACCATGGTATAGTGACGTCAAGAACCATCACCTGTAAAATTACAGAGCGTCCTCGACCACAGGCTTAACCTGCAATGCAGAGGGTGGAAACAGATAAATAAATAAATCACCGCTCTGAAGCGATACAGAAGTCAACGCAAGGTTTTGACAACGGTGCATTCTTACGCCTCAGTGAGCCTTTTGTTTAAAGGGAATTAAATGTAAACAGTGCGAAATCCAGACTAATACATGCTCAAGGTATTTACAGGAGTCCCGTGAATGGCAACACCTCACGTATCAAATATCACATGGTTGTTGACTTTGGCACAAAAGATGGTCTGTGTGGCGGTTTTGGTTAAGTTTAGTCAGCCTTATATGTTGACAAGGGGACTTTTAGGAAACCTGTTTGATATTCAGTGTTTTGTGATTTAATCTGGTGCAGAGATTATATGCTTTGACCATAAATAATAGAAGTGGGGATGTACCTTTGCTTAAAGTGCGACAAGTACAACCAAAAGCCCCAGGACAACTGGGCTAAATGCAGCAGTGCAGGCCGTATGCTCTAATAACCGCACATGAAGTGGCATTCAAACCAGTTTAAAAAAAGAAAACAAAAACACAAAACTAAAAATCAAAAATTATTGGGCTCAAGTTTTTGGGCAAAATGTTAATATCTGATTTAGTCTATAATGACATTTTCTTTTAAGAAAATGCATCGTTATTTTCCTTTGTTGTGATTAAAAATCTTTATTTTACCAAATATTGCTAGATATAATATTAAGACAAAAAATAATTAAGGTAAAATATTATTATTGTGGTGTCTAAAAATGAATATAAACCAAGCAATTTTTGTCATTTTATATTTACAAGAAAAATTACAAGAGATTTTTTTTATTTAGAAGAATATCATACTGTATAGTTTACAGAATAAAGCAAAAATCCCTTTTAACACCCATCTATAAATCCCAAATCCAGACAAGCTGAGATTGTTATTAAATCGCTGATAAAGCATTTACAAGTTACAAAATATTTACATTTTAAATAACTAATTTTACTAAAATATTAAAGGGATTGTTCACCCAAAATTTGTAATTCTTCCATTTATTGAACTTGACATGTTCCAAACCATTTTTTTGTAACATAAAATAAGTTATTTTAAAAAATGTTGGAACATTGACATCCATAGTATAAAAAACAAATTCTATGGAAGTCAATTTTTCAAAATAGCTTTTTTTTTTGTACTGAAGGGTGAATAAATGACAAAAGAATTTTAATTTAAGGCTGAGCTTTCTCTTTAAGCAAGGGGTTCCCAAATAGGTACGGGCCCGTATAAGATGCTGATGGTATGTTAACTGTGGATAAAAATATCACGGTTTCACGATATTGTGATAAATAAATTTTATACTGAGAAACATTTTAAATATTTTGGAGCAGTATACAGGGTTTCTACAGGTTTCATTAAGTCCAATTTAAGACTTTTAAAGACCATTTTAAGACCATAATAAATGAAATTTCAGACTTACACAAGGCTAAACCCTAAAGATTTTTTAATGGCCAAGTTAAAACCTTTAAAAAAAAATACATTTTAAACAAATGTTATTGTAAGGAAGATAATTTAGCCATATCAATAAGTAAACAGAGAATAAATAAATATATTTTTAGAACTTTTATTGAATTATATTGTTAGTGATTGGATGGGTTTTGGCTCAATTGGGTATAGATTTACATGGAAAAATAAAACCTGTTTAAAATGATTTAAGAACTACAACACAATTTCAGTGGATTTAAGACTTTTTAAGACCTAAAATTAGTTTTTTGAAATTGAAGACATTAAGACCCCGCAGATACCCCAAGTAAACATGTTAGGCTAAATAATTCAAATGAATCATTGACTTTAGTCCTAATTTGTTTCAAAAACACAGATTTTTTCTTTCTTTTTTTAAATTACGTCTTTGGATATCTTTTCTGAAAATAATGTTGTCCTAAAGACAAAAAAGTAAATAAAAAAATCTTACATAAACCTTAGGAATGGTATAGCAGAACATTTTGGTGGTTTTAAAACCTTGAATTTCCAAACCGTGGTATACCTTGAAAACAGTTATCCTCCCATGCCTATTTCCAAACATTTTAGCCCGTGACTCTCAAGATAACAACTTCAGTGACTCGCGACCCCATTATCCTCAGAGGTGGTTATAAACACACAAACATTGCACACAACTGTGCACACAAACCAATGGGAACTTTATGAACACAAGCATATTGACAACACAAAAAATGTGTAATAGTCTAACAACCATATGTTGTTGCTTTTCATTTGTTTAACTTAATATTAACCTCACTTTATGGGCACAGGAATGGTACGCACAGCATAAGACCACTCTTGGTTTAATTTTGGAGACCGCCACTTGGAGATCATCGACCATGTTCAGCCTTGACCTTTATTTTTAATCTATGCGAGTACTGTAAGAGTGTCAAAGTTTAACATTGTGCCGTAAAATCAATCTGCTGCAACTAATGCTATTACTGTCATTAATCTAGTGCAATAACCCCAAGGGTTGCAACACAATGGAAAAGAATTGAAAGTCTGATGGCTTTTTATTTGTATGTTGTTGTTTTTTTATGTAACTATTTAAAACTATTTTTATCTTCTGTAGTTTATGAAATAAATATGGTAATTTTAATAGTTTAATGACATATATGAAATTTTTGGAAATTACCAAGTAATCCCCCGATTAAAATAGCAGCTAAAATACTACCATAGAAAACACTTAATTTAAACTACAATAATAAAACATTTCCTTTTTATTTTTATAAATGCAATAGGATAAGCACAAAAATCTGTTAGAAAATGGCCCATCTGGATCCGCATTTCAAAACCAAAACTAATGGTGACTTTTTTTTTTTTTTTTATACTACCACAACCATGTGACATGAGGATAGGGCGATAAGCTGAGACAATTTGGATGAAATTAGACGCTTCGGCTGCTCTCAGAAATATGAGGTCTGTTGGTTTTGGGCCCTTCGGCTCTTTAGCAATCTGTGTAGCAGCTTCGGCGATTCATTTGCTGACAGCTCCTTTCAAAGCACGTTTTTCATACAACTGCTGAACTGAGTCGATTTATGAGAAGACAACCGCCTTATTCAAAGAGATGAAACTGAAATTACCAATAATCTGCATTATTATTTACAAATATTATCTTGTTTAAAATGCTAAAAACTAATCAGTCTGGGATTTCGATTTCAATTTAAAGACACAGTATGTAAAACCAATAACAACAATAATCTGCACTCTTACATATCAAATTTGATCCTGTTTAAAATTGAGAAATCCGATCAATCTGGGATTTACATATAACATACTTAAAAGTTACAGCATTATGCATTTGCCTTTTTAGTGGTAAATACATTGAGCATGGTAGATGAATTCAGGATACTCGGTCATTAAATTCTTTTCATTAATTAAAAGCTTACTGAAAAGGCTGTAACTTTTCAAAATGTACACTTTTGTACCTTTAAACATAAATATTAATACATAATCACAAATCTGTAACTCGCAGTACTTTAAAGGTACAGAGCGTTACTTTTAATGTTCACTTTTGTACCTTTAAAGTACAAATGTGCATTTGTATGGCCTAAAATTTTACTTTTTCAAAAGGTTCCACTAGGGTTGGACAATAATTCAATATCAATATATAAATTGATTTTTAAATAAAAGTTATATAAGCCTGGAGGTAAATACTTTGCAAATTCAGTTTGCAGACATTTGTAGGTACAGACATCCATTGTGTGCGTTCTTGCCAGTTTTTTCCTGGCTTTTCAATAGTCCACATCGATATTGAAATTATATTGTATCGACCGAAGTTAAGAATTATATCTATATATATGATCTAAAATTTTGCCATATCTACCAACCCCAGGTTCCACCCCAGTGACAGGTTTTGTGTCTTTATTTCTGAGAGTGTAGCACACTGCTGTTTTGACATTGACATAGGATTAAAATCAAAGAAAAAAAAAGTTCACACTCCACACAATCCAATAACGCAATCAGATCCTGGTGTACAAAATCAAGTCATTACAACTACAATAGCTGCATCTCAAATGGCACACAATACACTATGTACTTATGCACTCACACACTCAAAAGCATAGTATGTAGTGTTGTCCCAAATGGAACACTAATGTTTTTTGTTTGGAGAATCAAACCATTTCCCTGATGATGTTTGATGGTTGCCAAATTAGCAAAATATATGGCCAATCTATCAAAAAATACCTGACATGAGTATAAACGCATTTACCATCAGGAGGCGCTATAAATCACTGTCAAAGGAAAATTTTGCTTTCACAATAAAAATGAAGTAATCCAATGTCAGTGCAAGAAAGCTCCCCCCCTTCCGCTACGCGAGCAAAGCAGCGGCTGTTGAGTGCATAAAGTGTCAAACAATCCACACTTCATTTTTCCGGTTGAATAAGTGCATCATTTGGGTATTTAAAGTGCACTTGATATTTTTAGAGCTTTCAGTGTGAACACACTACTTACATTATTGTATAAAAAGCGTAAAATAGTGCATAAGTATGCGATTTGGGATCCATCTCATTTCTTACAATAGAAAAAAAAATCCCGACCTCTGTTTCATGCATAATTTAAAGGGAAAGGTAAAAAAAAAAACTTACATTTATTTATATATAAACTGATATTGATTCAAATTTTTTACGCCATTCCAAACTTGCATGACTGACTGTCTTCTACTAATCAGTTTTAGTTACTGCCGACTCTCCATTGTAAGGAAACCATTTTTAAAAGATCTACTTTCATGTTCAACTGAAGAAAGTCAGTCATTCAGGATTTGGATCAAGCAATTATGACAAAATCCTTATTTTTAACATCTTTAATGCTGATACATAACACAACAACACATAGGCAAACCTATAATGCCATCGATATTTTTCACACAGTGTTCATAATCCCACTCAACGGTTCATGATGCATTTCACAGCTCTACGCGGATTTTAAAAAATTCCATGACATTAAAGTTGAGACAATGCATGATATTCAACACCATGAACTCATGGAGAGCAAATCAAGCACTGGGAGAAAAATATCACCACAGTGCGGAGCCCTGTAGCAAAACAGGACAAAAAATGGCTTATTAAGTGATGCAGAAACAATTGAAAGGTGTCACAAGTGCAGCATTACATTTTGATCTGTGGCTGTTGCATCATGCAGCTTTCTTTTTATTCATTTAAATATATTTTTTGCCTTAAAAGCAATCACACACACGTCTGTTGCACTTATGAATGAAGCAACCAATCAGAGGTGTTTAGATTAGTCACCTCCTAGTTCTGGAGTTTAATCAACTGCTTATAAATTTTAAATACTCTTCTTAAACTGTAATAAAAAAAAAAACAGATTTACTATGATTTAAAATAAGATATTAAATAGGATATTATTTTGTTTTCAAGAAAGAGTGTTAGTAGATGTAGATGGATTTTTGCTATACCCAACTATTAATACCAAACAAAATGTTTTTAAATAAAATCTAATTCTTCTGATTTAGTGCATTTAAAGCAGTGCATTTAAAGCAGATTTTATTTATAGAAGCCATGTTCAAGAAATAAATTAAGCTTCAGTCGTACATTTAAGTTGAAATATAAATTAATTTGGTTTGGGTTTCCTTAAAACGCTCAGATCTACAAAGTAATTTTAAGATAGATTTGGCAGCTTCAGTGATTTATTCGATTATTTATTTAATGCGTCTGTCTCTCTCTCTCTCTCTCTCTCACTCTCTTTGTGTTCGTGCGTGTGTGTCTGTCGATCTGTGAGTGAATAAGTACTTACATCCTGGCCAAACATGTTTGTTTGTAGCCAAAATACAGGCCATGTCATTCACACACAAAACTTTCTCGGTTATATCCGATTAACCAACCGTATTAATAATTAAGAATTTATTCTATATAAAGTCTATTACTTTAATAAACACCATTTAAAATGTTTTACAAGAGCAAAACAATTAAGAATAATTTTATATGTACAGTTTAAATATAATTTTAAATTGTTTGTTGATAACACTTGGTTTAAATAAAATATAAATATTTAACATAAAAAGCATCAAAGCTACAAGTATTAAGCTGATTAAAAATTGCCCTTAAATAAGTAAAAAATACCCTGATCATTTCTAATCATCAAGCACAGAAAGAGAGTTTTGTCTACTATTTGTGTGAATATGAATAATAGTAATATAAATAAAAATAATAATAAAATGAATACTGGCTAGTGTTTACACAAAGCATTCTCTTGACTGACATGCCCCGTCCGGTATCTGATGTACATACAGAACCTGTTGCATTAGGCACGACACAAGAGAGTGCAGTAAAACTGCGTCTGTACGGACTGCAGCGCTCTAAACTCTAATCGAGTGTACTCACCTTCAGCCTCTGCAGCGCTCACAGTTTCCCCCTTTTTTTAGGAAAGTGGGGTCAGAAAATGGTTTGATAAATGAGAGATGGACAGACTAAATGTGAGGGACTGTGAATGAAATAATGGGCAAATGCTAAATGGATGTGCTGAGTTATGACAGTGAAACCGGAGCAATGAGAACACTCAATGAATTTAAATGAAGCAAAGATCGCAACGTTGTGTGAGATGTAGTGAGGAATTGCCAGATGGAGATGTTCAGACGTGTTGCGGGAGCTCGATTCTCATTGAAAAACCCGTCTCTGCAGTCTAGACTGCTTCTTAAAGAGAGGCAGCAGCATCACAGCATGGCCGGCCAAACAGAAACACGCTTGGTGGCAACGGCGGATGTGATTGGCCATGCAGCGTTGCAAGAAGGAATGACGAGGGAGATCTGGCCAATCAGAGAGAAGGAAGGGTGGGTGATTCCTCTGTCAGAGTCAGGAAAAGGCGTGCAGTCACACCAAGGACATTCAGTGGTGTGTACACGGACTGCTGGCTCCATTATATCTGCATTATGTCTCTCTAAAGGCATTCACTATCAGATGAACACACACAACCTCAAGCAGGAGGACAATTAAGACAACAAATAAAAGAAGCACGGATTCAAGTGTCCTCAGAGTGGAACATGAAAATATATCAATTGATAAAATATTTAAATATTATGGGATATGCAAAGTTTCATGGCACCATAGGCAAAACAAAGTCAATAGCGTGTAGTAGAGCTGCACGATTCTGGCTAAAAAACGATTTTTTTTGCTTAAAATAAAGATCACGATTTTCTCACGATTCTGTAAATGTAAAATAAAGGTTTATATGAGTGGGCTATTATTATTGCTATTTCTCAAACATATGGTAAAAAAAAAAACTATACTAATATTATATGTAGGTCTACTTTTTTTTCTAATGCACAACAATTTGTGTTCGCTAAGAAAGACAAGAGCTTATCAAATGATTGTCGTAGCCTAATCATAACTCTAAAATGCGATATGATTATTTATATGTTGTGCATGCTTTCTGTTTCATTTTCACTGCTAAGCGCTGTTCATACTTCCCGCGCGGCTCTCAAACAATCACTCTGTTCCACAAACTGAATGTTATTTACAACTTTATTACCTGTTATTCACAGCCTATGCAGGTTCTGTTCACTTAAGTAAACTTCATTCACAGGCGCGCACCCGCCCTCTCTGTAGTAACAGCTCATGGTCAGCTGCTCACGTCACGTTTGATTTTGCAGCTGCGAATACATCCTTACAAGAAGACAGAAATGGCACTTTTGGGTGAAATATACCTCATAAATACAGTATGTGATGCTTTCAACACCACTGGTGTCCACGTTGCTGAACAACATTTGCAAAACAACGTGAAGACTTGTGCGGTCGTCTTTATTCAATGGTTTATATTTATCTTATAAAATATAATTCTGTAACTTTTAT
>NC_141028.1:32580000-32617500 GCF_052040795.2 Danio rerio
GACAGCACTACCTACTGCGCCACTGCCTAGTTTTAATTTTATTTTATCATATTTTTCTATCTTTTTTATTTGTATTTGATATATTCCTTTTTATTTATACTAATCTGTATTAATATAAAATTTATATTTTTCTTAATATCCTAATAAATAATTTATTAATGTTATTTTTCTATTTATGCTTTTCCCCCTAAACATTTCCACTGAGACCCTAGCAGTACTTTGTCACCCACAAAACAAAACAGAACAAAACAGAACAGAACAGAACAGAACAGAACAGAACAGAACAGAACAGAACAGAACAAAACAAAACAAAACAAAACAAACAAATCAGACCAAGCTGATAAAAGTAAAACTATTTTAATTAATGCTACAATGACCAACAATAAAATACTCTTAACACTACCTTAATGACCAGATAGATGTCTGGAGAGGGGTAGGAGATGGAAAAAATTGCAGATCTGGACAAAGTGGAAGTGTCAACTTGAGGAGTGTGGGTCCGCAGGAAACCCTTCATCTGATCTGAGTTCAGATCAAAGTTGAAGTTCTCTGAAATCTGAAAGGAAAAAATATACAGCATTTAGCTTAAACCAACAAACCTGATGATTTTAAAGAACATTAGAAGAGATTTGATGTTGCATAATAAACAACTTAACTTATATTTAATGCAGAGCAAACTAAATCTGAAATATAAATTTTCTGATGTAAACATGGCCTAAGAGTCTCATGTCAGATAAGAGTCCCCTGATAAATCACTTAAATACAGGCATTTCAGGAATCCTAAATATTTTTTCCTCATGCTAAACACTAAAACTAGTTATTCCTCCCATACAAAACACTCTCTACATCAAAATATGACGACAAAAAATACCAGAATAAAGTCCCCATTTAGCATGGATCATGTGACCTGATGTCTCATGTATTAACCTTCTTCAGTCAAAGCTAACACTAAAGAGGATTAATGTAATGCAGGATATTCCTCCCAAATATATCTGCAGTCTGTCTGTTTAATATGGAAATACACAGCACTGCATCTAAACGTAGTATAATTACTGATTGCTTAACATCCATGACTGTCACTGCAAGACCTTCTTAAATCTGAGGTAAAGACAGGCTGTGTGTATTTAAATGTCTTGTGTTCCCTTGTTTTATACTCTTCAGACTTATTTTGAGGCCTATTTATGCTTGTATAACTATTGTTTCTTTTAACATTTACTTGTTATGGTTGTTTATGGAAAAGGCTTCTCTTTAAAGTCCAGTATTGTAGAGACTGAAGTCAAGGAATGTGGGAGGACAAACAGGAAGAACACTGACAGGCAGAATAATTATTAATTATGTCTCCACAGCTTAAGAAAACAGATCAAACTACAACAGTGAAATCACATATTTGTAATTTTATTCTTAGCTTTTAAAGTAACCATCAGAAACTGACCTTCTTCTTCTCCTTCAGGTCATAGAGGGCCATTGTTGCAAAGAGAGGCTCGATTTCAATCTCAAATCTGTTAAAGACATTGGAAATATTCTCTCAAAGGAATATACATTTTTAATAACACTTAATGCATGAAGAGAAAAGACAATCAGCACAATTTATACACCATAATTGTAAGATGCACGTGTTTCTACCTAAAGAATGAAATAAAAACAAGAAAAAATTTAACATAAGCGTGTGTATGGAAACAATGCTAAAAGTAACAGGCTAACTAGAATCAAGCTAGAAACAATTGAAACTTGATTTAACACTTTTAGCATTTTGCTAATATTAAAAATTATTTTTTTAACATGTGGATACAATGCTACAAGTAACAGGCTAACTCATTTTTAGCATGTTTGACATAATTATAATTTTAGCATGTTGAAAAAATGCTACAAGTAACAGACTAAGTAGAACCAAGCTAGAAACATGATTTAACAAATTGTTACTGTGTTTAAACATAAACATAATTAATATGTTTTCATGTTTATTGCTTGATTAAACACATTGCTAACATCTTTTAGCATTTTGCTAATATGAATATGTTCTTAACGTGGATACAATGCTACAAGTAACAGGCTAACTAGAACCAAGCTAGAAACATTTAACAAGTTGTTAGCATATTTAAACATGTTATCATGTTTCTAGCTTGATATAACACATTGCTAACAAATTTTTACATTTTGCTGTTGTGAAAACATTGTTAAGATGTGGATACAATGCTACAAGTAACAGGCTAACTAGAATCGAGCTAGAAATATTATTTAACAAGTTGTTGGCATGTTTAAACATGTTATCATGTTTCTTGCTTAATTTAACACATTGCTAACATCCTTTAGCATTTTGCTAGTATGAACATGTTGTTAACATGTGGATACAATGCTACAAGTAACAGACTAACTCGTTTTAGCATGTTTGACATAACTGTACCATGTAGCACTGTAACGACGATTAGCATGTTTCTAATATGCTTTCAGCATGTTTTAGCACACACTGCTAACATGTTTTAGAATATTAGAATGAATTAACAATTTGCTAAATTCTAACATGTTTAGATTTTTGATGGTATTAATTAGCATATTTTAACATGTTGAACATTTCATTAACATCAATTAAATGTTGTTAGCTTGTTTATAAGACAATAACACACGACCAAGATGCTTTATATGTTGCTAACAAGAATTAACATGCAGCTAATATTTTTTAATACTATGATTGCATGAATTAGCCTGTTGCTAAACATAAATCATATTAAACCAAATAAACATCTATGATATGAAGTATTACTTGACGGTCTGGCATCGCACTAATATCCTTTGGCCAAAATGCTCCTTTGGACAGTCAGGAATAGGCCGAATTGCAACAGCATCCTCCTGTAAACAGAATAAATATGGATGTTTTTTTTTTTACCTGAATCATCCTTGTGTTTACACCCTAAACCATTGTTACATTTTTGTTTGCCTGTGATTAATGCAATTTAAAGGCTTCACCTCATCAATAGGCGGGTAGAGGCCAAAGAGTTCGCCATAGCGGTTGCTCTGTCTGGACTCCTGGTTGAAGCGGTCCAATTCCTCTGGGCTGCTGAAACGCAGGACACTTTCCACTCGCTGGTCTGGCTGAAGGGCCCTCAGGTTAAAATCTGAGCTTGTGAGGGTGGTCCGAGCTGAATCATCACACAGTGCTGTCAGCGACGGCGACTTATCCTGGAGAAATATGGAAAATATACTTTGATATCATGGTTTTTAAAATTAAAGATCTATACTCACATTTACCAAAGTCAAAATATATATTATTTATGTTTATTTAATGGCTTTCTGGAACACTCGATTATGATTGGCCTGTTGCAACATTCCAGGGTTTGTTATTCCAAGATAACAATGGCTAAATGACATGGGCTCATCTGGTAACTTCAAATCACCTTGACTATCAGTGAATACGTTCATATTTTTCCATCCACATTCACATGTATCTGCTTGTCTGTCACGTGGCAGTTTTTGACAATGTGGCGCTGTATGTTATCAACCTTTGAAGTCTACATACTAAGGATATACCAAGTAATTGCATATTACTCACACTGCTGATGACATCAGCCCAAAACAACTATGCGAGACTTGAGCAGTAGTCAAGCTCACTGGAGAACACAAGGTAACACAAGAATAAATCGAAGGGCACAACGTGAATACAATGGAAGCCCAGAAAAATACAGTGATTCTTTGTGATTTTTGAAATTGTTGCAAATTTATTAAAAATAAAAACCCTGAAAAATCACATAAGTATTCACAGCCTTTACTCAATACTTTGTTGATGCACCTTTGGCAGCAATTACAGCCTCAAGTCTTTTTGAATATGATGCCACAAGCTTGGCACACCTGTCTTTGGGAGTTTTTGTCAATTCCTCTTTGCAGTCCCTCTCAAGCTCTATCAGGTTGAATGGGAAGTGACGGTATACAGCAATTTTCAGATCTCACCAGAGATGTTTAATAGGATTTAGGTCTGGACTCTGGCTGGGCCACTCAAGGACATTCACAGACTTGTTGTGAAGCCACTCCATTGATATTTTGGCGGTGTGCTTTGGGTCATTGTCAAAAGCACTCTGAAGCAAGTTTTCATTCAGGATGTCTCTATACATTGCTCCATTAATCTTTCCCTTTATCTTGACTATTCTTCCATTTCATGCTGCTAAAAAACATCCCCACAGCATGATGCTACCACCACCATGCTTCACTGTAGGAATAGTATTAGCCTGGTGATGAGCGATGGCTGTTTTTTACCAAACCTAACGCCTGGCATTCACTTCAAAGAGTTCACTTTTAGTATTATTAGACCAGAGAAATTTGTTTTCTATGGTCTGAGAGTCCTTCAGATGCCTTTTGGCAAATCCCAGGTGGGAGGTGGCTTCCGTCTGGCCACTCTACCATATAGGCCTGATTGGTGGATTGCTGCACAAATGGTTGTCCTTCTGTAAGGTTCTCCTCTCTACACAGAAGAACACTGGAGCTCAGACTGAGTGACCATCGGGTTATTGATCACCTCCCTGACTAAGGCCCTTCTCACCCGATCACTCAGCTTAAGCCTAGTTCACACTACAGGACTTTAAACATCAGCAGATCGCTGTGCCGTTCACACTACGTGACTTGACTTTGTGTCTTTTAATCTCTGTGGTGTGCAAACACTCTGTGAATGATCCACAAGAGGGGGGGTCACACACTACATGATCTGACAACAACTCATTCCCCATCAGCTTATTCAAGCTACCAAACCACAGCCAATGAAATTTTGAGGTAGGAGTCATCAGAAAAAACTGAACACTATTGGCTGCTTGTGTACTGATGACATCACTGACAGAGTTTCAAGCTTTAGAGAAAGCATTTAAAAACATTGTCAAATCAGCTGATTTATCAGCGCATTAATCACTCATCTGCAAGGTTCCAGAGGAGAGATACACAGAGAGTTTTTAATTTTTGAAATTTTATAACTCTTTGAAATAAAACTAACATATTTATAATACCCTGCCGTTTTCTAACTATTACTGTATTTCTTTCTGACATTGTTTTTTTTATTTTTTTTATTACAAAACAGTAAAGAACTGAGCCTTTCTGCCTTAAATTACCATATTGGTCAAAATGACTGCATGCATGTCTGATACTTTTCGCTGTGACTTTAAATATGTGTGCATTTTCTTGCCTAGCAACTTCCTGCTAACATAAACAAAACTTTCTGATGGCAAAAAACATCAATTTACTTCAGATATCTTTCAAAACAGCATGTTCTCCTGTTTGAAAGTGAAAATGAAAGCCAAGACCTTTAAGTGTTTTAGTATCTTAACTACATATTTATAGGCTGTATTACCAAAAAAATATTATATTTTTAGGGTAATGTGTCATTAAATATGATGCCAGACATTCAAAGCTTAATTTTAATATCTCAATAATAGCTTTGAATGTAAATATGTTGTGACAATATGGCGTTTTATATGAGAACGGTCAGAATGAGCAGTATGGTAATTCTAATAGTTACAGAATTCTAGTTCCACTGTTAATATATCCTACTCTCATGTCTGTACTAACGCAGAATGAAGCGAGTGTGTTGATGCCCATTCTGACCAATCACAGATGTTTCTGCTGAGCTCCTGAACACACAGTTATTCAGCTCATGCTGATATGCTCTCTCATTGGCTGCAGCTCATCACCACATCTGACCACACGTGGGGTTGAGTCGGCCGACTGCTCTGGAATATTCAGCATGCTAAATGTTGGATTTCCGTCTGCGAGGTGTCGGCGACGCGTCAGCGAGCCTCGTTGATGTGTTGTTCAGTAGTTCACACATAAAGAGCGCCGAGTGCCGAGCACCCGCAGATTTCTTCTTGATCACAGCCCGATCTGTCGGCGAGCTCGTTAACTTCCAAATCGGGCTCAAATCAGGCTTAAAATCCTTTAGTGTGAACTAGGCATTAGATAACTGGCCAGTTCTAGGAAGAGTCCTGGTGATTCTAAACAACTTCCACTTACAGATGATGGAGGCCACTGAGCTCATTGGAACCTTCAAAGCAGCAGAAATTTTTCTGTAACCTTCCCCAGCCTTGTGCCTCGAGACAATTCTGTCTCGGAGGTCTACAGACAATAACTTTGTCTTTATGCTTGGTTTGTGCTTTGACATGCACTGTCAACCCTGGGACAGACAGGTGTATGCCTTTTTCAAATCATGTCCAATCAAATGAATTTACCACAGGTGAACTCCAATTAAGCTGCTAAAAATCTCAAGAATGTTCAGTGGAAACAGAATATACCTGAGCTCAATTTAGAGCTTGCACAGTGTATTCTCCAGTGAATAGAGAGAAAATTGAAACTCTCCCGATCAGCAATAGGATGATCAGATGATTTTATATATACTGTATACACATACATATTTGACAAAACATTTTCTAACAAAATAAACACTTGTTTTGATATGATGAATAAGATAATTCTCTTATTTACCTATTAAAAGTTCATGCTTTTCTTTATACAAGCTTTCTTCCTGTACTATAAAGCTCCTTGTCAAAGGCCAAAAAAAAAAAAAAAAAAAGCAGCTCTGAAATGTTTTCCTAATGTCATGTCTTATTCTACTGACTGAATTTAATTCGCTCCTCAGCCACAAAACTGCCAGTGAACTAGACCAAAGGAGTTCGATACATGTCTGAGACTAATGCCTTTTTCCAGGAAAACTGTAAGCCTTTCAGATGGATGAATTCTCAAAACCCTAGGAGAGATTTCTGTTAATCGCCAAATATAAGAACCATATGCACAGACTATGATAGAGGGCATCACGCAGGCTTCCCATGATGCATTCCGTCTAGACCTCTCCATTCCATTCCATTTGTATTCCTAATCTACTTGCTTAAAGACACACAGGCCTTTGGTACTCATCTGGATTGCTAATAACTCCTGCAGTGAAAGCTGAGGCCCTTTAAAGGGTCCCAAATGAAGAGGGGATTTTGGTGTTCCTGTGAGCTCTGAATCTAAACTCATGAAAGATACATGGCGTGAAACAAATCTTTGTGGTTTGGATAATTAAATCTTGGCAGAGCTACTTTGGGAAGGAAGCTGTGGGGACAGAATGAATATTCGTGGCTCATTATGTCCCTGCATCTTCACAAACAGGGTGGGATGGAGCCAAGGTGGTGAACATGGAGACAAAAATTACCTTCGGAAAAGATTTAGCTCATTTCATTTGAATTATTTGTGTTTATTTTCTTCCTAATGTTGATTTTAGTGCAATGGTTGAGTTCTTTATTTGATTTTTAACAAAAACTAATACACCTAAATGCCAGACATGTGAGCAACAAGTGTAAATCAGTCGTTCTGTTGAAGAAAAAAATTCAGTTTAACTGCAAAAATCATGATGAAAAACTACATCACTCATGATGCTTTGCAGAAAATTCCATTAATTAATATCAGAGCCAGCAATCAATAGAAGTCATTTCCACTGATACAGACACTGCACACTGTTCGGAAGAGCTCATCCCTATGACATAATCCCTTCGATGTGGTCACTCTGGAGGGTAATCCCTTCATAGTGATGAGGTATTCCAAATGGAACGCACTGCTTGTTTGGCTGTGCTATGCTCACTGAGACTCTGGTTGCCTAAATTTTGCTCTACAGCATCATGGGTACTGGAGTTTTTTGTCACTATTTCTGCTATTAAACATAGTTTGAAAATAGTTTGAATTCATGTGAACAAATGGGTTTAACAAAAGCACATACAATCAACTTTGAAACAGCGGCGTAGCGCAAATTGGGGATTGTTGACAAGGCCCCCAGGTGAAAAGCGGGGGGTGGGTGGTTGGGTGTTCACAAATGTACAAATGTAAGAAGGGTGCTGAAGAGCGGGGGAGGGGGTGACCACTGTTTGAAATATACATTAAAGTCAAGCATTCAACAACCCTGTAGTGCAAGCAGAAATTTGCTTTGTATGTGTTCACTGTAAAAAATTTGTTACTTGTTTATTTAGTTACTTTTAGTTACTTGAGTTATTTGTTAATTGATCAATTTAGTTTTGTTTGCAGGTATAGAGCTCCTGTCTGCAGTTTTGGTGATTAAAGAGAATGTATGAAGTGTTATTTGAGTGAGTTTGCTAAAGATCTGATTAGCATTAGCATATTAGCAAACAACATCTGTGTCTAAAACAACTGTGTTACATTCTAAATATAATCTACAGAGAAGTATAATCTATAGTGAACTTTAGGATGATTTATAATATATAAATATAACATTAAAGTTACCCTCCCGTGCTGTCTGCACTGTAAATACGATTGGACAGCCTCGGAACTCATTTAAACCCAGAATGATAAGTTATCTGAGCCCTGAGTGGCCAAAACATGACACAGAAAGACATATTTATTAATCCATCCACATTAATATGAGGGAATATACTCCTTATAGATGACCCCATCATTCTGTCTGAAAGGACTTTTTAAAATTTGTTTATTAAGAAGTTTAACTCAAATTACAGTATCCAATGAAAATGTCTTTTTAATTAAGAAATAGTTGCAATGCATCACCATATTTTATTTAACATTTTGAAGTAGTTTACTCAGGATAACTAAAAAAAAAGATAACTATGAATATTGGATAAAAAGTATATCTAAAAATGTTAATATATTTAAATGTACGACTTAATTAAATTTTACAAAAAAAACAAAAAAAAATCAATAAAATTTACTTTGACCTCCCCAAGTAAACTTAAATTAACATTTGTAATTAAACATAGTAATAATTTTGGTTAATATTAAATTTGGAAAAGCTTTGAAGATTTACTAGCCTTCTCTGAGAGAAAAAAATTTCTAAGCTTTTTTCAAGTAAACCCTACTCCTCATTTTTTACAGTAAAGGAATGGACATACTTAGGGGCTTTTTTCCTTTACAACATTGTTTTTTTAAAGTAAACATGCTTCACAGATGTGTGAGACAATTACCCTTGCATCTTGCAGTTTTTTGAAGCGCTGTTTGGACACCCTCATGCTGCAATTTTCATTCCGAATCATTGCGCCTTTGCATCCTTAAAGGTCCAGTGAAATTAAAATAACGTTTTTAAGATGTTAAGATAAGTATGTAATTCTTCAAAGGATATCTATAATCTAGTGTGGTACAAAACAATGACAAAATTTGCGTTTTGAAGATATGAAAGTGATAGAAACATGTAAAGCTTGTAGTTTGTCACTTCCGCCTAAATGGATCAACTTTTAAACCTTATACTTCAGTTTCTCATCAAATCTTGACCAATCAAATGCTCTCTAGTGTCTGACATGCCCCGCCCCCTTCAAGATGTTTCTCATTTGCTTTTCATTTGATGCACGAGAGATCAACCACGCTCACTGGCGATAACTGTAATAAAATGTAACTCTATTGGCTGGTTTTTAAAGAGAGTACCGCACTCTTTTCATTTTTCAGTTGAGATAACATCAAACATCGAATAAAAAAAGCACATTTCAAAGCACTTTATGGGACCCTTAAAATGTCAAAAATACCAGCTGCCACCTGTTGTTGTTGTAAAATAGTATGTACATTAGATGTAACATTGTATAAACTTTGCTTACTAGTTGCTCCTGTTTGTCTGGCTGAACGTCAGACTCAAATGTCTGCCTCTGTAAGATTTTGTTAGAGTCTGTTCTATCAGAGTATGAAATCCATCCATAACCCTGACTTCTGTAATTGAGAAACACAAAAAAGTATAAAAATAAATAAACATCCAAACACAGCATTTTCATCCATTGATCTTTTGTCAAATATGAGATCCTTGTACAATAAAAATCCTTCCATAAAAAAAGTTTCAGAACTATATGATGTGATAGCATGACAAAAGACGGGATTCAGATCACATCGCTGTTCATTTGTTCATCTTGTTAAACTTGTTAATCAAAAGTATGATAGAAAAAGGGCCTAAATTACTTCAGAACTGTGTATTTTGATGTATAAATCTTGCTAACATTATAAGTGTACTTCAGAGAACATTATGAAACAATAGTAAATGAAGTTCTTGTTAAATTGAATATTCAAACTTAAGCCCTGAGGAGTCATAGGAAATGGAGTCTGGGAATTTACCTTCTGCTCACCACCAGCCAAGGCTGCGTGTAACTCTGAACACAATCCCTCACATGGGAATCCAGCTCCACTCTGAAAACACACACATTACAAATATTAATGTACATGTATTATTATTATTATTATTATCACTATTATTATTATCATTATTTTCTAAAAAAGTTTTTATTACCATTGATTGTAACAGTATATAAATAGGCCCAGATTTACTAACAGTTTGTGCCATAAAAAGCCTTTTTGGAATTAAAAACTGTCAGAAAGATGACATTTTGTGGTGAAAACGTTTATTTTTGCAACTTTAAATTAATATACATTTTCATTTTAAAACAATCTGAGCAATCATATGATTTATGTCTTCGTTACTAGTACCTGCATTATTATTTAATACCAAAAAAGCATCTATTCATATTTTTTTCAGAAGGGTTGATGTCCTCAACCCCAGCTGGAATGATACAGCACTTACCCTTCCTCAGCAATAGTGGGGCGGATGGTCCTGCATTCCCTCTCCACAAGCTCAACATCCAGGTCGTCATCAGGAAACTCACCCAACTCCTGCATGACCTCGGCATCGCCACTGCGCAGCTGAGACATCAGGAACTCATCCAGGTCCACTGGCTCAACCGCTTCATATGATTGAGGCTAGAAAGAAAACCACATCATAATATCAAAAGCAAGTAGTGAAAAGTATGATGAGTGTCCAAGAGCATTAGTATTGCCAGTTTTCTCTTGCCTAAATAAATTTAATAAATATTTTTTACAATTCATTAACTATCATATTTTATTATTTCAGTTAACCAATATAATTCCCTAAAGTGCCCCAGTTGTGCTACTTTAAAATTTTATAATTTCTTCAACAATGAGTTTACATGCATCCAAATATGTTGAATGTTATTTACTTGCTCAGGCATATGCTGGATTATTTTTCTAATCAGCCTGAAACATTTTATAATTTGTTACATGGAGACATAGAGTGCATTTTTAGTATTAAGTCAGTTAATACTTAATACTTAATAATTCAGTCTAGGGTTAAGCTATTCGACAAGGTATGCCATTTGATAGTGTAACCCAGGCACACATAAAATAGTACGCTCGGATTAATCCATTCGACAGGGTAGCCCAGGCACACATAATCAGGTATACTAGGGTTAAGCTATTCAACAAGGTAACCCAGGCATTTATAATCTAGAACACTAAGGTTAAACCATTCGACAGAGTAAATCAGGCACATATAATCTAGTACACTAGGGTTAAGCCATTTGACTGGGTCTCCCAGGCACACATAATCAAGTATTCTAGGGTTACGCCTTTTGACAAGGTAACCCAGGCACGAATAATCCAGTATTCTATGGTTGAGCCATTTGACAGGGTAGCTCAAGCACACATAATCAAGTATTCTAAGGTTTAGCCGTTCGAGAGGGTAGCCCAGGCACATATAATCTATAACATTAGGGTTAAGCCATTCGACAGAGTAGCCCAGGCACACATAATCTAGTATACTAGGATTAAGTCATTCAACAGGGTAGCTCAGGCATACATACTCTAGTTTACTAGGGTTAAGCCATTCGACAGGGTAGCCCAGGCACACATAATCTACTATTCTAGGGTTACGCCATACGGCAAGGTAGTCCAGGCACACACAGTCTAGTACACTAGTGTTAAGCCACTCAACAGGGTGGCCCAGGCACATATAAATAGTAAAATTTGGTTAGATATTTATGATAGTTCATCTTATTTTACCAATATTCAAAGCAGCAGCGTAGCTGATTTATGCCATCAAGACCAAACACACACATTGTACATTTCAATATACATATTTCTTACTAAACTAAATCTCTCAGAGAGTAGTCATGGCAAAAATAGAAAGATCTATCATAAAACTCTATTGAACAGGCAGGCTGATGAGTCTGCCTGGTGCAGGGGATCTATGCCACCAAGACCACACATCAACATCAACATATTCCTTAATAATCTAAATCTCTCTATAGGAGATGACATGACAGAAATATAGATACAATATAAGAGATTGATTTTTGCATCTTCAGTATTTACAATGGTTGTTTTTGTCACGTTAGAACAAATGCTGTGTCTCAATTATGAATTCTTCTCAACACAAATACTGTTTGAACATGGGTCAAAGAAGGCAATCAAATAGTTTTGCATATGCATAAGCATAATACAGGATAACTTTTATCCAAAGAACTTGGGAGGTAAGTCTGCCATGCGCTGCACATAATATACACTGGAAAACTATTTGATATTGAATTAACCTTAATCAAAAGCATGTGAATCAAATTTGAAATTGAATTGTTAACCAATTTAATCCATTCCAATCCTACTGTCAAACGATGAAGTCATACCTTTAATCTCCTTCTACAACAACTAATGAAAGGTCTAAATATAAAAACACTGACAACAAGATCTAGAGCAGTCGATGACCTCTATAAAACAATGAAACAAAGGAGAAGGCTGGAACTTGGAAGTAATAAATCATTTTAAAGCTGATGACATGTTCAGACCACAGCAGTAAAAAATGCATTGCCTACAGTTGTACTAGTCTTTAAGTAAAATGTGGTATGGAGCGTGTTTTGTCACAACTTGAAGCAGACAGATCTAGACCTGCTGAAGATCATCAACATAACTCACATCGCTCTTTGGGAGGTTGTGATCTTTCACATTTTTTATTGAAATTGATAAATCAGACTGCTATTATCCTACAAATTAAAACCATAATGCTTAATATATCCTGTAGAAAAACCAGCAGCATGCCAAACAAAGATGCAATAAACTGTAACTTTTTAATAATTCTAAAAGCTGGTCATTTAACATCTCAAATTTCACACTTAGGGTTAAGCCACTCTCTTATCACAACGAAATGTTATCAGAAACAAGCCCTTACAAGACAAGGTCTTTCTAAAGCAATTTTGATAAAAGACACTAAACTAAACTACCCATCTAGATAAGTTTGTTTTATAATGAATGTTATGTGTTTGAGGCATTTCATCAAAGAAAAAACACTGGACTGTTTAAGTTGATAAGCTGATTTCATCTGATCTCTGTGCAAGCCTATTTCTGCCAGAGATTAAACATAAAAAAGAAACAGTGAGAACAGAAAAAATAAACTTTGCACATTTTGAGAGATACAAAAGTGAATTTGGGGGCTGCATGGTGGCACAGGTGGTAGCAAAGTTCGCTTCACAGCAAGAAGGTCCCTGGTTCGGACCTCAGTGTTTATGTGTGGAGTTTGCATGTTCTCCCCATGTTCGCGTGGGTTTCCATCGGGTGCTCCGGTTTCCCCCACAAGTCCAAAAACATGTGGTATAGGTGAATTGGGTGTGTGAATAAGTGTGTATTGATGTTTCCCAGTGATGGGTTGCAGCTCAAAATAAAACATTTGCTGGATAAGTTGGCAGTTTCGCTGCGGCAACCCTAGATTAATAAAGGGACTAACCCTAAAAGAAAATGAATGAATGAAAGGTGAATTTGCACAATATGAAAACACTCACAAATCACAGTTGTAAAATAAAGTCAAAAGCAGCAAACGCTGAGCTGTAAAGTTGAAATGGTGATAAATAGCTGCTGGGTATGATGTCAAAAGTAACAACTTTTACAAGTCTGTACTTAAATTTATTAAAATTTGATGATAGCAGCACTTTCCGCTTGCGTTTGGTGCACTGAGAAGTGATCTCTCGGACACAGCTAATTGGCCATTGTAGTCACGTGTTCAACTGGTTTGACTGGGATTGGCTAGATCGCTTGAAATTCACATCTATCAGAGGATCCATCAGCAGATTGACATGGCCTTCAAACGCAAACAGACAATTGTGCAAGCAATCTGTCCCTTCTTAAGGGTTGATCACACCAAATGTGCATTTCCTTTCTGAGATTGTGATGCATACCACACTGCTTTTTTTGTTTACAGTGTGCTTTTTATGTTGCTAGGCAATGACTGAATCTGCTGCATATTTAGCACTAGCATTGCTGGTGATGCTATAATTGTAATATTTAATAATATTGTGACATTGCTGATTTGAGCTGATTCACCGCCTCTGCTTTCATTTAATTGGAAAATGAAAAAGATGCAGTTGGCGTATTGCGTTATTTTTACAATCAGACATTACTTTTTTCAACTGCAGGCTCACAATGGCAAAAACCTGAGGTGCAGCAGGCAATTAAAACAAGAGGTGCGCAGTGCACAAAAGCAGCGAGCAAAACGCTTGCGGTCGTTAGTAAACACTGTCAAAAAAGGCATTTCTCAACGCAAAAACTGCGGTTGGTGTGATCAAGGCCTTACTTTGCTCTTGAGTGAGCGGGATTTGAACACCAGAAACATCAGACAGTCCAGTAATGTTGTTTTCAACAAATTTTATATCAAATTAATTTCAAAACTCTACATATTGGCCATAATTGACATCGCCATATCTTCTATATTAAATATTAAATAAATGATGTAATACATTCACATTTGGCTTATCGCATTAATAATAAGAAAACTAAGCACTCTTTAAATACAAAATATATAAATATATAAAACATAAATATAAAAAATGTAAATATAAAAATCTTGCATTTCCTAACGTGTAACCACAAATTTTTAGGCAGCGTTAGTTTGAGCCACTGACAGATGTCCATTGCTCACTTGTGAGAAACAAAGTTTCATAATATTGTGAAAAAGGTTTCAATTCTCACAAATGGCCATACTGGAGAAAAATACCATGGTAAAGCTGAATTGGGAGAAATAAATTAATATCTTAGAAATCTAAAGTTGCATTAGTGAGAAACAAAGCTACCATATGTGAAAAATATGGATGATATCGGTCCAAATCGTGAGAAATACAATCACTGCAATGAAATATAACTGCAATCATAAGAAATTAAAGTCACAACATTGAACAATAAACAATTGTAAAAACATCAAATAAGCACACAAGTGAGAAATAGAGATTTTACGAAAGAAAGATATAAAATTAACTTAAAAAAATAACTTTGAAAAACAGTCACAATAGTGAAAATCAATTGCAAAGCCAAAAAATAAATTTACGATTACAAGAAAAAAATTACATTGCAAGATAAAGTTGTGAGCGTTAGTAGAAATGGAACGAAAGGAAGCAGTATTGAAAAATTAAGCTCCAGCAGTACAAGCAAAGCTGCAATGAGATGTAAATAAGTCACTAAAGTCTAACTGCATTTTATTTAATTGACTACCCAAATAATAACTATGCAAACCTCAAATACTACAGTTTTTTTAATCTGGTTTTTGTAGATATCATATAATTTATCAGTAAACGACAGGAGGAGCAGAAAACTAACTATTGACGAACACTAACAATATAGTCTATGGGTGAAGGTGTTATTTCTGTAGATAATCTCACCCCGAAGGAAAACCAAATCAAAACACAATTCTGACTGTATCATTTATATTATCTGCATCACTTCATACACTGGCTTAAACGTAAGCTTCTCATCCTGAGGCCTGACTGTGTGTCTATGATACATAGAGGAAACCACAAAAACATTTCCTGGGGTTTATTCAACTCAAGCTTAATATAACCTATGCACCCTGCATGCATTTTGTATATTTAGCTTAGAGTATCGTTTCTGCATTTAACAACTGAACACAACCAACAACAGATGGAACAAGTAGATCAGAAATGAATCAAAAAAGCAGAGCAAAAAGACTTACCAACTGCTTCTTGCGAACGAATTACAGTGGAACCGACAAGATGGCGTTGCCCGGAAATAAAAACAACTTGTTTCTGCACAACTCTTCCTTAATAGGTTTTAGCCACATGAAGCATTGTATGTTTTGGGGCTTCCATAAGCAGGATGTGACATCACAACCACTTCCCTTACTAGCTATGGTGAAATATAGCAGGGGCACATGTCAAGTCAAAAAGTGTTGAAATCAAGTAATGGCTCAATGACAAAGTACTGCTTTCAACATTATGAGTATTGTCAACATATCGTGAACTAGAAGTATATCTTTACAGTAGCAAGAAATGAATAAATGGGTAAAATGCTAATGTTAGGCCATTATAAAATACTAAACTAACAAATAGCTATTGTGTCATTGTCATTTGTAAACAAAATGATGATTTTTTTACAATAATGCTTGTGAATAATTTGCTTAGTTGATATTGTGAATAATTCAAAGTGATTTTCTGAGTTTGTCATTGGGCGATCTAATGTATAAATTATGGGAAGTCCAAATATCACTAAAGATAAAATATCGTTATCATTATTTTTATCATTTTAACAGCATTTTTGATTTGCACTGCAGCCTGTCTGTTGTGAATAATGGAAATCCTCATCGGGAAGATTATGTTTCTATGAAGCCAACGGCTTTTAAAATCCATGGATATTACAGATGTATGTTTGTGTGGATACGCGCGTGTATGTGTGTGTGTGAAAGCTGGAAGGCACCAGATGCAGTGGTCTGGGCTTTGACCCATTTTCAGCATAGAGAAAGTGCAGGCAGGTTACAGCTGAACCACGAGTTTATTCACACACACAATTGTGGGGACATTAATTTCTAATGTTCTTGAAGGATTTTTTTATTTTATATTTGTATAGTTCAATAAGTCCACTAAAATATCTAATAATAAATAACTATAAAATTATATGTTAAGGCAGCATGGTGGCACAGTGGGTAGCACAATTACCTCACAGCAAGAAGTTCTCTGGTCCGAGCCTTGACTAGGTCAGTTGGCATGGCATTTCTGTGTGGAGTTCGCATGTTCTCCCCGTGTTGGCGTGGGTTAAATCCTGGTACTGTGGTTTCCCCCACTGTCCAATGTGCTATGTGCTATAGGTGAATTGGGTAAGCTAAATTGGCTGTAGTGTATGTGAGTAAATGAGTAAATATGGGTGTTTCCCAGTGATAGGTTGCGGCTGAAGGGCATCCGCTGTGTAAAATATAAGCTGGATAAGTTGCCGTACATTCCACTGTGACAACCCCACATAAATACAGGGACTAAGCCGAAAAGAAAATTAATAAATGAAAATTATATGTTTATTCTTATACATATACATTTAAAATTGCAATAATACAAAACTGGCAACGCAATGGTGCAGTGGGTAGTGCTGTCGCCTCACAGCAAGAGGGTCGCTGGGTCGAGCCTCTGCTCAGTTGGTGTTTCTGTGTGGAGTTTGCATGTTCTCCCTACATTCGTGTGGGTTTCCTCCGGGTGCTCCGGTTTCCCAAACAGTCCAAAGACATGTGGTACAGGTCAAGAAGTGTTACTAATTTGTGAACCTGGATAACAAAATCTGTCTTATTTTGCACAATAATATTTAAAAAAACACATTGAATGAGTAAAAATTATGTATACTATTTTTCTTTAATGCCAAACAATGTATATTAAGTAATATCTAAAAAGTATTAAATATTTATATTAAAAATGCTAATTTCCTACAGTAAATTTTTGTTAAGTAATGTTCATTGCTAAGTACTTAATTTTTAAGGTGATTTTCTCAATATTTAGATTTTTTAAATCCACCAAATTCCCCATTTTCAAATAGCTAAATTAATATAATAGCTAAATAGTAGCCAATTACTATCCAATCTCAAAAAGCCATCAATGAAAAGCTTATTTATTCCTGTATAATGATTATACACAATTTACAGATGTATAAATCTCAATTTAAAAAAGACAGTTTTTTGGTCCATGGTAACTTTTATTTAATAATTAAAATAGAAAAGGGTATTTTGTTAAATGTCGGAAACAAGTTATACAGAGAGGTGTGAAAAATGTAAAAAATATAAACAAATAAATACACATATCAACCTTTATATTTTGCTAAACTGCATTAGGCCATGACGTCAGAAACATTACACACACACACACACACACACACACACACACACACACACACACACACACACACAAACACACACACACTTTCTTATATATGTGGTTTACAGGGCCATGGATTTTCTCCACAGATAAAGAGATTTTCATAATGTTCAACTGTATATTATATCGCCTAACTCTAAACAAAACCCTGACCATTTTTTTTACTTTAAAAAAGATGATTTTGAAACCCTTATGAACATATTATACTGTATACATGCCTTTGTAAACCATATATCCAACCAAACAGAATTTACCACTTCCAGAATAAACTGTTCACAAACACACATCTAAGCATAATCCACAACTGACCAGCTTGGATGTTCAGAATGGATTTGTCTCAGTATTGTTACTTTCCAGAATCTATAGAAGTTTCTATAAGTGAAAGTGCATCACTCACTACGTTGAAGCAGAAAGAGCCAGAAGCGTTGTAACTGTGCCGGTGGTGCGGCAGGGAACCATGGCTGACCCCACTGAAGTGTCTCCGGATCTCTGCCGATGAGTGTCTGAGATGAGAGAGAAAGAGAGAGAGAGAGAGGAAACAAGGATGAAGAGTGTAGAGAGGAACAGATAACAGACAGGTGCAACACAGGATTATGCTCCAGAGAGATTTTGTACAGGCACCAGGTTTGGGTGTGAGCGTGTGACACAAATTTACACACACTGACATCAACTACTTCTATTAATCACTAAACACATGCTTTACCAACCTTAAATGATTTGCTTAAAGTGCATGATTTCATCCATTGAGAACTAATTGGATCGTTGGAAGATGGACATTGCTAACAGAATGAAGAAAGATTGATAAATGGACAAAAGCAGGGCAGAAACAAGACACACACACACTAATAGCCCTGCCCTAAAGGCATTCCATGTGACCAGAAGTGAAGAAAAGTAATTTAGAGGGAGCAGGGAAGGTTATTGTATTTGATAAAAGATTATGAGGGCATACAATTTTTTACAAAATAACGAAGTGCACACAGATACATCATTTAAAACAAGAACTACTGTGTAAATATAAAAAATAAGAAGAGCAAATTTGGATTTCATGGCTGCTTTAAAGGGAGAGTACACTCAAAAGTGAAAAAATCATCCTAGATGTCTAAAAGTAGTAAGTTGGATAAAAATAAAAGCAATTTTATGGCTTCTTACTGTAGCTATTGGCACATTAGGAATCAGAATAACCTTTACAAAGAAGTAAGTAATAAGGTACATTTAGCCGGTTGTTCTTCACCGACTCACATCAGGCTGCATTTAAACCTGCTTTATTCTGCAGAAACAGAATTAAACTTACATTATATTTAGTTACAAGATGACGCCAAACCGTCAAAAAACAGTGGTGCGACAAAGCAAGCATATAAATATGGATGTGAACGTATTCAATGACGGTCAAGACCATCTAAAATACCAGGATGAGCCTGTGTTATTATAAGTTTCAGCAGTTGTTTTCTGGTAATACTGGACCTTGGAATGTTAGGACTGACCAATCAGAATCAAGTATTACAGAGAGCCACTTAATAAGAATAACATACCTTGGAATGGAGTGATTTATTATTCAGAATAAAGCATTGCAGAGAGCAGTGTAGTTAAACTAAAGTCTTATGAAGCCTAATTTTGTTTTCATTCATTTTCCCTTGGCTTGGTCTCTGATTTATCAGAGGTCGCCACAGCGAAATGAACCGCTAATGATTCCACTATTCCAGCATACTGTATGTTTTACACAGCAGATGCCCTTCCAGCGCTGGGAAACACATACACTCTTATTCACACTCACACATACACTACAGGCATTTTATCTAATTCACCTATAGCGCATGTCTTGGACTGTGGGGGAAACCGAAGCACCCGGAGGAAACCCACACAAACACGGGGAGACATGTAAACTCTACACAGAAATGCCAACTGGCCCAGCCAGGACTCGAACCAGCGACCTTCTAACTGTGAGGCGACAGTGCTAACCACTGAGCCACAGTGCCACTGTAATTTTGTTTTGCTTTATTAAGTCAACATGACTAATGAATCATCCAACTTTTGTTTCCATATGCCATTGACTCTGTCTGTTTGAAGAATTTATAGAAAGTACTTTGATCCAAAGTCAGCCAACTGTCTATTAAATCAACCGTCAACGTACAATTTCTGTTCTCTGTTGAAAACGGTTTCAGCCACAGAATACTGACTTTGCAAGGTATACATTACCATTGTTTTAAACATTGTCTCAATACTGAACACATGATCTTATCATAGCGCAATGTATAATGTTTCAGCTACACAAACAAACACACACACACACACACACACACACACACACACACACACACACACAGCAAAAAACAAGTGTAGAAGAAAAAAAAAATTGGAGATTGCATATACATTTTACAAATTATTATAAAAGAAATATAACAAATCAAATTAAACATAGCATTTTTAAATATAGTACAGTAAGGTACTAAATCAAAAAAAAAAGTGTCTCCTTCACATCAATCTGTGAAAACATCTGAAAAGACTGTATTTTGCATGCCAGGCCAGTAGATGGCGATATCAATTTGTGAGGAAATATTATTGCAAGCATGGTGTGCATTCAGAGATGCTCTTCTGCAGACCTCGGTTGTAACGAGTAGTTATTTGAATTAATGTTGTCTTTCTATCAGCTGGAACCAGTCTGGCCATTCTCCTCAGACCTCTGGCATCAACAAGGCATTTGCACCCATAGAACAGCTGCTCGCTGGATATTTTCTCTTTTTCAGACCATTGTCTGTAACCTTAAGGATGGTTGTGCATGAAAATTCCAGTAGATCAGCAGTTTCTGAAACACTCAGACCAGCTCGTCTGGCACCAACAACCATGCCATGTTCAAAGTCGCTTAAATCATCTTTCTTCCCCATTCTGATGCTCGGTTTAAACTGCAGCAGATTTTCTTGACCATGTTTACATGCCTAAATGCATTGAGTTGCTGCCATGTGATTGGCTGATTAGAAATTTGCGTTAACGAGCAGTTGGACACATGTACCTAATATAGTGGACGGTGAGTATATATCAGGCAACAGCCACCTCGCTTGGCCATCAAGAACAACTGCAAAGATTCATATCGATAAGCTACTATATTTGAACCCACAGTATTTGCATTATCATCCCAGCTTCCTAACCATCAAGCAACATTTTCAAAAAGCTTTCCACGATTTCTTCGGTTACAGTTTGGTAGAGCAAAAGTTTATACACAGATCATACTGCTAACATATTTTATTCGCTCTTTAAATATTGACAAAGTACAGTCAGTCAGTGTGATATGAAAGACTCCATTGTACTCTTCTGGCAGTGAGACGAGGACAACAACAAACTCTTCAGTAACACACAGCAATCAGCTTATGAGGAGCCTGCTCTGAAACTCACTAATGAAGCATAAAATTGTTTAGACACTCGTGTTCCCTGAACATTGGATAGGGGGCACTGATGATTGTGTATGTGTGTGTGTGTGTGTGTGTTTACTTATTTGTTGAGAGATTTGTTCCCCACAATGTTAGCAAAGCCTGAGCTTTTTGACATTCTGTCAAAAAAATACAATTTAATGTTTATCTTTAAAGAGCACCTATTTTCTCCCTTTTTCAAGATTTAATGTAAGTCTTTTGTGTCTCCAAAATGTATCTGTAAAGTTTCAGCTCAAAATACCCATCAGATTATTACGCCTTTAATAATCAGAAAAATTTGTGCAGTTAGGACATGGTAGCTGGTTTTGTTGCCTGCCCTGTGCCTTTAATGAATCTGAGCTTGTTCCCCCCGCCCACCGTTTCCACATGCTGTCAGATTCATAGAGATCGCTCTGAGGGGTGAAGACCTTCTGTGTCTCACGAAGAAAAGCAGCACAGTGACAGACAAAAATGAAGCAGATCTCCATTACTACAGTAAGAACTTTCCAAATTGTTGTTTGATGTATTTCTTGTTGACTTAATTCAAGCCTTTCTTCAACGATGAATCGCACACAATGTCGTTATAAAGTTTGCATGGACACATGTTTTTTGCATGGCAAATGTGACAGCTTATATGTAATATACACTGCTGTATGCATATCCGTTATGTTAATATACAAAATAAACCTGATTTAAGGCCACAAACCGGGATTGAAGCATCTTCTTTTATAATTGTACTGACATACGGCTGTGGTAATGAATTATGTAGTGATTTTACTGTCTTTATTACAAACATGCACTGATTTAAAAACATTTTTAAACTTGTAAATACTTGAGGTGCTGCTAATCACAGAGAACTGAGATCTTTTAATCCTGATTGCTTTGCGCACAGCTTGTCTTGTGGATATGATTATATGTATTACTATAGAGACATGTTAATAGGTGGCTGTCGGTCAATTTGGTGGGCGGGGAGAACCACACACGTATGTCACATTGCCGTGGGCCTCAAAATGGGAGGGATTTGGACCCTATTTTAATGCCAGGAAATTAAAAAAATAGACTTTCTGTGTTTATATTACTCCAATATTACTGTGGACACACTAGACCTACACAAAGGTCTGTCCAAACAGCTTACAAAAGTTGATTTTCACCACAGGTGCCCTTTAAGTGTACAATTGCAAACAGGTTTTCTGCAAGAGGCAGGTTTGGTAGGGTTAGGTTTGGGGATAGAAAATGTTGTTTAATCAGTATAAAAACAAAAGAGGTCTAACAATTCACAAAAACCTATAGTCTGTGTGTATATGTACTGGTTTAAGCAACAAAATAATGACATTTGGTCCCCACAATGATGGCTAAACCTGAGATTTCTGACAATGTATGGAAGAATATATACAGTAGACATACTAAATGATGTTTATCTGAAAGTGCAAAAATGCAAACAGGTTTTTTGTAAGAGGAAGTTTAAGCAGTAGGGTTGGGTTAGGGGATAGAAAATATCATTTGGTTAGGATAAAAACAATAAAAGTCTAACAATTCACAGAAACCTCATATGTGTGTGTGCTGTGGGATGTGTGGATGTGCTTGTTTAGGTTACATTATGGCGACTAAAGCGCTTTTATAATCTAGATTGTGTCAAAGCAGCTTGCTGTAACATAAGGAAAAGAGAGTAAAAAAGCCTTAGTTTTTCAAACTGTGGAACATTCCAGCAGTTCAGACAGACAGTGACAGTAAAAGGTGATGACATAAGCTGACATTTTTGACATTGTATGAAAAAAATTATATTAAAATACTAAATGTTTATTTATTTATTTATTTATCTTGAAGTGTAATAATGCAAACTGGTTTGCTGTAGGAGGCAAGATTGGGAATAGAAAGTATTGTTTTGTCAGGATAAAAACAATTAACAGAAACCTAATCTCTGTGTGTGCTTTCTAACCACTTCAGGCAAAGCAAAAATAAATAAATCAATCAATCAGGCAGACAGTGTCCCAGATTTCCCCACCTCCTGGCTGATTAAATGAAATGTACAGTGTAAAAAAATGACACAGCGCTAGATTTATTTTGGATTTATAACATGAACCCTTGGTTGTCCTAGAAATGAATTCAGCACCTTTAAAACACCAACGAGTCTCATTTTCACACCTAAATCACTTCAGTCACATTCCCACAGTGTCTGAGCCAACAGTTCCCAGTTCCACAATGGCTGTTTTCCTCAGAAGATTCATTGATTTTAGCAGACGGATTTGCTTCAGATGTAGAGAGGTTTTTTTGGAGCTTGCTGGAAGCCTGTTCTCCAGGCCGGGATACAACAGAGCGCTATTGTGCTTCCCAAAAGCCCTAAAAATTGGGTCACCATTCATAATGACGAGCTGATTCAACTGATTTACACATATTGTTTAATATATAATAGGGTTGCTGTAATCATATGCACTTTGTAGTTAATATGTTCCATGTTAAAAAGGTCAGCATATATTTTGCAGCAGCTTTTAAACAGCATTTTAAAGTGTTACTGTGGTGACAAAAAAATCCCTACAACTTAAAGACAGTAAAGACATTGATGCTACAATAGATTTACCCATCATACAAATGCACTAGATTTTTATGTCTTTTCATTAAAGTTCACTGTAAACACTGGACACAATTGCAGCTATGTTCGGTTGTCAGTTCAACTAAAGTTCATTTTACATAGCACCGTATTCAACTACAATCTTTTCATGCATTTAACTTTATATTTGCAATGAAAATGCTAACTTTTGAATGCAATAGAACAAAAATGATAGAAGCCAATAGAACAATTTTATAGTATAAAAACAATCAAATTATGCTCAGATCTACAGCTACAGAACAATGCAATATGTTCTGTCAGCACAAACAAGTACACATCTGACAATTTAAAAATACAAGCCCATATGTTTCTTTGCAAAGCAACATCGTCAACTACTAGCCTGGCATGCATAATAAAGTGTTTACATGTATCCATCACGCACTAAAAAAGTGACTAAAAGTCAAGACAACAAATATTTGTATGTTTATATTTAAATATCTTATGTTAATAAGTAGGGCGAGGCAGTGGCGCAGTAGGTAGTGCTGTCGCCTCACAGCAAGAAGGTCGCTGGGTCGAACCTCGGCTCAGTTGGCGTTTCAGTGTGGAGTTTGCATGTTCTCCCTACCTTCGCGTGGGTTTCCTCCAGGTGCTCCGGTTTCCCCCACAGTACAAAGACATGTGGTACAGGTAAATTGGGTAGGCTAAATTGTCCGTAGTGTAAGAGTGTGTGTGTGGATGTTTCCCATAGATGGGATGCAGCTGAAAGGGCATCTGCTGCGTAAAAAACTTGCTGGATAAGTTGGCGGTTCATTCCGCTGTGGCGACCCCGGATTAATAAAGGGACTAAGCCGACAAGAAAATGAATGAATGAATGAATGTAAATAAGTTAATCAGGTTTGAACAAAATTGTTATCCAAAGTTTAACCTAATATTTTTTGTCAGTTTGATTGACTAAGTTGAGTTAATTTAAAAATTAATTTGATTCAATAAAATGTCAAATCAGCAATAATTCTTTTACAGTGTGTGAATAGGGGTTATTTTGAATTTTTTTTAAAAATGCTACTTTTTTAATGCACTGCTGTCATATAAATGTACCTTAAAGCGGTACCGCCCCGTGGATCAATTGGTACTGGGCCGCACAAGAAATCATTAATTATTTCATTTTATTTATTATCAGAGTCTTTTGTTTTGAAAAACCTTTTATTTTGAAAAAATATTTTATTTTGAAAAATGACCGCATTCACTTCACATCTTGGTCAACAAGTCTTGGCAATATAAGTAAAAACAAGCGTCTTTGGAAAGTTTTTTTGTTAAGGGGAAAAGGCCCAGTGAAGGACCCGTGAACTACCAAGAAATTGTCAACTAATCAAGTGAATTCAGCATGCCTGTGCAAGGTCAACAACTGGAGATTGAAAATGATGACGGTGGCTTTTTAGGGGCCGTTTGCTTATCGCATCTTTTCTAGAGTTCACGCTAGTTCATTATTTTCAATGTAGGTGCGCGCACAAGCGCCTTCCAGACTCACCAGTTTAATGAATGCCGTGAGGACCATACCGCAAGTCACATGCCAAGAACGGACCGTTCGGCTTGTATAGAAAATGCACATTTCGATAAACTGATTATCTTAGGGTGATGCAGTGGCGCAGTAGGTAGTGCTGTGGTTTCACTGCAAGAAGTTCGCTGGTTCGAGCCTCGATTGGTCGCCTAGCAACCTATGAGCACCCCCCCAGTATCCCCTCCACCACCCCCATCGGTCTGCTGCAAATTTGTCAAGCGTTGACCTGTCCGCGGTGATAAAAAGGATGAGGACTACTGCCTTAAAGAGATAGTTCACCCAAAAATGTTAAGTTACACACTGCTTCCTCATCCTTAAGTGGAGTTTCCTTTCTCTGTTGAACACAAAACAAGACATTTTGAAAAATGTTCTTAGAAACCTGTAACCACATTGACTTCCACAGCATTTGCTTTTCCTGCTTTGGGTGTCAATGGTTACAGGTTTCTAACATTAAAAAATACAAACTTCTTTTGTTTTCAACAGAAAAAAAAAAACTCAAAAAATGTTGTGATAAATGCAAGTTGGGTAAATGATGTCAGAATTTATTATGCCTTTAATTGTTAGTACTCTTCTATACACATACAGCCTATGCAGACAGTGTGTATGGAACCAAACTAAACAAGTAGTCAAACTAAACTGAACAAGCTAATGTCAAAATCACATCAGAGCTTCTGATATGTTGTAAGTAAGCCTTTTCTTGACTCGTTTTTGTTGCAAAATCTTAAAACAAAAAGATTAATAAAGCAAATAAAAACAAGCTTACACTGAACTTGAATCAAAACCATTTTGTTTTACTTGGAAATATGCCACATACTTTATGAAATCCATGAACTGGATGACTTAATGCCAAAAACTTTTAATAAGCATCCCTTATAATAAATACAAATGGTAACACTTTAAGACCTACCAATCAATTCATGTAAAGTTTCGTGAATGTTGCAGTACTCAAAAAAGAGATGTTGTTGTTCCAGAATAAAAGAACAAGAACATATGCAATCAATTAACAACCTCTGAGTTAACAAAGGTCTGCCTTTGAAGGTTTATCAGTTATTGTTAAAAATCTAATTTATTTCTGGATCCCAACTATATAGATATGCTGTTACACTCCATAATGCGTGCTTCAATGGACAACTACAGAGAAAACTATATCAAAATGAGCATCGTTACATGTTTTCTCACAGTCAGTTATGTCTTCAACATTAACAGAAAGTAATGGAATATGATGATATATGCATTCAGTCTTAAAGTTACACATTCATAACATTTCAAATGAATTAAACAACAAAAGAAAAAGAGAAATATTGACTATGTATTTACTATATATAAATATATGTATATTTAATGCATGTTGTGAAGAATGCAATAAATATGAGTGTATTATTTGTATATTTGATTCAATTCCTGATTTATAGGCTGTTATTATTAGTACGCTAAATTGTCTATTTAATCTAGCTATTTTTTTTCTTTTTGTTTGTTTGTTAATTTTCTTTTTTTTATGTATTACACATTTTTTTAATTTGCTTTTATTTGTTGACAGGAAAACTGCTCAGAAAGAACAGATTAAGAGGATGGGGATTCTGGGTTATTTATTAATGCACTGTGAGTCCCCAACAAAGTTTTTCTAAAGGCCCATAAAATTCTAGGAGAGATACTGATAAGACCATCCGTTAAGTCAAAAATGTTGTAGCTGCTTTTCTTGTTTTTCAGGACTTTGTTTGGTAACTTATTGCCTATGCAAAAAAATTGAAAATAAAAAACTTGAAAGGCTTCTTTTATTTACTGAATGTATTTTCATCTGTCACTGCTTTTCCATGTATATATCCACAAATTTGCTTCATTATCTAATTTAAAAGTCAAGTCTGGGGCACGACAGCATGCAAATTCTCTGAGCCACAGAGCAAAAACAAATACAGGAGTAAATTATATCATGCAGACTGTCGCTGCACACAGATCACAGAATACAGAACATTTTTGAACATCGCTGAGCATTTTTTGCATTTATTTATTTATTTGATTTCTATTTTATTTACCTTTATTTAGCTAAGAAGTATTATTGAGATTTCAAATCTCTTTTACAAGAGAGGCCTGTCCAAGGTGTCAGCTATATTATTCATTCATTCATTCATTCATTCTCCTTTGGCTTAATCTCAAATTTATCAGAGATCGCCACAGCGGAATGAACTGCCAACTATTCCAGCATATGTTTTACGCAGCGGATGCCTTTCCAGCCACAACCCGGTACTGGAAAACACCCACACACTCTCGCATTCACACACACACACACACTCATACACTACGACCAATTTAGTCCTACCCACGCAAATATGGAGAGAACATGCAAACTCCACACACAAATGCCAACTGGCCCAGCTGGGACTCGATCTAGCAACCTTCTTCCTCGAGTTCAAGGTCTCATAATACAATTCCAAATGAATAAATAAACAGACAACACCCTTGACTCACAAACTTTGAAACTGTTATTACTTATTTTTCGAAGTATCACATTTGACGATAAAAGCAAGCAGAAAATGATGATATTACACTTCTCCAACTCAAATATATCACTTCTTTTATAGAATAGCCAGACATTCCGTTGTGGTTAGTGTTTGACAATGAAAGTCACAATAAAATAAAAAAGACAATCAAACATGAAAGGATGTTGAGCTACATTTCTTCCCCACAAAACAATGTTATAGCATGACTGGAAAAGTCATCACAAATACAATAAAGCAGCTCATTCTTGTATTATCATGGACTGCTCTCAACACTGAAGTCATGATACAGAGTTAAGAGAGAGTCTCAATTTGAGCAACCGGCTCTCTGACAACTGACAGGAGCTGTAATTAGCAAGCACTTTGGGCAAACAAACACTTTATCAAACTCTATCAGCTATGGTTTTGTTACCGAGTTTTAGATGCTCTTTGCAATTCATTCATTCATTTATTTTCTTGTCGGCTTAGTCCCTTTATTAATCCAGCGGGATGAACCGCCAACTTATCCAGCATGTTTTTACGCAGCGGATGCCCATCTCTGGGAAACGTCTACACACACATTCACACACACACACTCCTACACTGCGGACAATTTAGCCTACCCAATTCACCTGTAGCGCATGTCTTTGGACAGTGGGGGAAACCGGAGCACCCGGAGGAAACCCATGTGAATGCAGGGAGAACATGCAAACTCCACACAGAAACGCCAACTGAGCCGAGGCTCGAACCAGCGACCCAGTGACCTTCTAGCTGTGAGACGACAGCACTACCTACTGTGCCACTGCTTCGCTTTTTGCAATCATCTGAAATATTTTCTAGTGCAATCTGACAATGACTGAACATATGCTTAAGGCATTTGGGCTATTATGAAAACTTGACAGTTTACTAAAGCAGGTATTTCAGAAGTGTGAAGAGGAAGAGATGGTGTCAATTCTGTCTGCTACTTTTTAAATTGCTACTAGTTTTTGTAACCATTCGACATACTGTACGCCGTTTAGGATGTTGCATCCAGTGAAATGAATGATTTTCATCAATGTATAATAACTGTACTTTAATCAATGTAACTATACTGCATTTAACAGCACTCGCAAAAACTTTTAACTGTGAAAAAAGATCAAGGATATCTAAATTTTTTTGTGACCTGAGGATTTTTGATAACTTTAATAAAAACATTTTGCTAAGTTTGTTTTTGCCTGGTACCTTGGCCTGTCTAGGCCCATCAAAGAAAAAAAAAAGTTTGAGAACTCTCACATTCATTCATTTATCCATTTACATGATTCATTCATTCATTCATTCATTCATTCATTCATCCATTTACATGATTCATTCATTGTTCTATTTACATGATTCATTCATTCATCCATTTACATGATTCATTCATTCATTCATTCATCTATTAACATGATTCATTCATTCATCCATTTACATGATTCATTCATTCATTCATTCATTCATTCATCCATTTACATGATTCATTCATTCATCCAATTTACAGGATTCATTCATTCATTCATTCATTCATTCATTCATCCATTTACATGATTCATTTATTCATTCATCCATTTACATGATTCATTCATTCATCCAATTTACATGATTCATTCATTCATTCATTCATTAATTCATCCATTTACATGATTCATTCATTCATTCATTCATTCATTCATCCATTTACATGATTCAATCATTCATCCAATTTACATGATTCATTCATTCATTCATTCATTCATTCATTTATTCATTCATCCATTTACATGATTCATTTATTCATTCATTCACATGATTCATTAAAAGACAAAACACAAAAACAACTCTGCCTTTAAAATATGCATTCCATTTTTGGAACTAACCAATTACTTGAATATTAGTGCTGCCATATGATTAAACTGCATCCAAAATAAAAGTTTGTGTTTACATAATAAATGTGTGTGTTCACATTCATGTACACTGTAAAAATGCTGGATTCAACACAATCAATTTGTGTTGGAACAACATGAAGGAATTAAATTAACTTACTATTGTTACAAATTTAAGTGGATTGAAAAACCTCAAGAATTATGTTGTTTCAGCTTATCTTATATAATGTAAGTAGTTTGAACAAACAGCAAACGTCACTATTTGTGTATATACAAATATTTTTTATAATACAAATTACAAATTATTATAAATACAATTTGTTAAGAATATTTTAGTATTGTATGTGTGTGTGTGTTGTTTGAAAGCCCTAAAAAACTGTGCAGTGCCTACAGAAAATCATCATAGCCTTTGAAACAATTACTTTATTTGTCATTCATTTATTCATTTTCTTTTTGGCTTAGTCCCTTTATTAACCAGGGGCTGCCACAGCGAAGTTAACCACCAACTTATCCAGCATATTTTTTACACAGCGAATGCCCTTCCAGCCTGCAACCCAACACTGGGAAACAACCATACACTCTCATTCACACTCATACACCTACAAGCACAATTAAGCTTACCCAATTCACCTTTAGCACATGTGTTTGGACTTGTGGGGGAAACCAGAGCACCTGGAGGACATTGGGAGAACATGCAAACTCTACACAGAAATGCTAACTGACCCAGCAGAGGTTCCAACCAGCGACCTTAACCACTGCGCCACCACCCTCTTTATTTGTTATACAGCCTGAAATTATATAACATTCCAAAAAACTTTCCCAGCCTTTGGAATGTTTTTGTAGCCTTTTCCTAACCTGTGCTTCTACAACTTTATCCCGAAGGTCTTTTGAAAGAATAATATAATGTGAGTAAAGGTACAGGTTTTCACAGGGTTTGATGATTTTTTATAGGCACTGTATTATTTTATAAATATAAAAAAAGCATTCAGTGTTATTTCAATCGATCATTCAAATGCCATTTTAATAGCCTTTATAGTGTTGTCAAGTTTTTTTGTCTGTCAAGACGTGTGTTTATTTTTTTGCAAAGTGAGTGACAAATTGTCAGCTAGCTATGACTGATAAAATTGCTAAATTAAGTCAGATATCAAATAAATAATATAGGTGGAAGCAATAACAATTCCAATATTGCCCCATGACCACTTCTAAAATATACACTAAAACTTCCATTGAATTGTTTTGTAAAAAATAATAGATAATAATTGTCTTAGATAGTCATGGGCCAAGAGAGATTCTGGCGGTGTGATAACCTTGGATAAAAATATCACGATATTGTGATAGTCCAAAGACATGCAGGTGAATTGGGTAAGCCTAAATTGTTTGTAGTGTATGTGTGTGAACGAGAGTGTATGGGTTATTAATTTTTTCCAATTAGAGATTAAAGTCTGTAGAAATGGTATTTATAACACAATATATTGCAGAATACACTGAAAATGTCTGAAATGTTGAAATTATTTACTTTTACTGTCCCTAAACCTTTAAAGTTTTAATTTGATGCAAACATTTACCAATTATACATTCAGCAAAACCAAAATGGACAGCAGTTTTCAAAACCAAAAGATTCCTCAAAAAAAACCAACCAAACAGAAACCAGCTTGTCACATTTGTCCGTACAGTGCTCCCCCGTTCCAGACTGCACAACAATAACAATTCCCTCAATGAAACATAAGTACTAAGTACGGCCATGACAGCGGCAGGCACATTCCAAAGGGAGCGGACTATGATTTGTTTGTCTTCGCCGTCACAGCCAAGTATGATTGTAGGTCAGGGTGCCTCACAAAACTATTGTGCAAGAACACTGCTGTAGCGCAAAACTTCCCTTGAAGGTCGACAACATCAGCTGAAGATAACAAAAAATTAAAGAAGTGCACTCATGATATGGTCAAGCGCTTCCTTTTTGCTGACCGAGAGCTTTCGTTTATAATCTGCCACGTCTCCTTACCTTCTGTTTTTACCACATTGTCTGTCCTAAAACATTTTAGTGTCCCTTAGACTTGCTCTTCTACCCGGATTGTGAAATAGCAGATGAAATACAAAGCAAACACTGCATTCTAGTCTTCAACATACAGACGTTTCTGCGTTTTGCAAAGTGAGAAAATATTTTGTCAAATTGTTTTGTTTTTTATATTTTTCTTTTTTTTTGTTTGTGCAAAGTTTTGAATTGAATAATGGGACCTTGATCTTTCCTCCAACACCTTTTGATATTTAGGAAGCATTTTTGGGGGAGATTTTCTGCATGATACATGAATTCAGCAAATTACAACATTCATTAATTTTCCTTCAGCTTAGTCACCTTATTTATTAGGGACCGCCAACTATTTTGGCAAGTTTTTTACACAGCGGATGCCCTTCCAGTCCCAACCCAGTACAGGGAAACAAACTTCAAAATTAATTTTCAATTACTACTTACCAACATTATCCTTATGAACAATTTCCTCTCTCTTTCTAAGGGGAAGAAAATATTAAATAAATAAAATTAATTGAAAAAATAAAACAAAACAAAATCAAATAATTTAAACAACACAGTCTCATTGAGGATACATACCCCTGTCTTCATTTCTGGAGAGTTTAAATTATGTAGCCAGAGGGACATCTGGCTGTATTGCATCTTTAAAACAAACATTATGGGGTGGTATGACGCTGTCGACTGCTTTCAATAAAATTAAATAAGACTGTGTTAAAGTAGATTGTGTTAAAGCAGCTTATCCTAGAAGTTCTTGTAACATGAGATTTCAAACAAAAAAAAATCAGAGTTGAAGTTCAGTTCAGTTTAGTTCATTGTGGTTTCATTCCAAACACTAAAGAGCAAATTTATCAATGCGCAGCTCCACAATTCCCAAACCAAGCAAGCCAATGGCGACAGAACAAACTTTAACAATTGACGAAAGTAAAGGAAAAAACCTCTAGAGAAACCAGGCTCATTTGGGCAAAACCATTTGGCCAAACTTGGGCAAACTTCCTGTGCGAAGCTGCAGTCTAGGCGCCAAAGGCTGGAGAACACTAGATGTCTATTGTTAAAAAGCTGCAGGTGGGAGTAGGTCACCAGTGGGTGTCCAGCTGACCCACGGGAACAACGTGGAGACTTGTCTGTCACTGTCACTGGGGAATCAGTCTCATGCTCTCCACTCCTTCATGACCACCATAGCATCTGCTCAGGATACAGCCTGGTCCAGGATTATGGAGACCTCTGGAAGTCCTCTATGGTTGGCATCATATCTTTGTATGTGTTGTCCTTGAGGTCCTCGATGGTTCGTTTTAGCACTACGTTTGAGCAAATCGTACTAAATTGTACGAAATAGATAGTACAAATTCATATGAATTAGCCACTAAATCAAAAAGTTAAGAATTGTCATAAAATTGCACTTGGTGTAACCAGTTTTCCCAGTGGGCGGAAAACGTAGTAAAAATCATGCGGCCACGACGACTTTCCTTTTTTTTCTAGATTGATTTTGAAAACACTATCGGTTGGGTTTAGGGAAAGAGGTAGATGGGTCAATCGGTGAGTCAGTCCACAACAAGCTAGCCTGATCAAGTATATATTGCACTCTCTGGTGAATTTACACAAGAAGAGGACGCGCTAGAGGAATTTGTGATCATCAAAAAGCGTACACAGCGGCATTTGGTGGATTTGTAAAAACAAAAACTGCAAGCAGACGTACCTCCAGTTATGTGTTTCACTGTCCCCAGAAATGTAGACCTGGATACATATTTCACAATAAGCCTGGTTTGAATTTAACTCATTCATTCATTCATTTTCTTTTTCTGTTTAATCCCTTTATTAATCCAGGGTCGCGACAGCGGAATTAACCGCCAACTTATCCAGCACATGAGACGACAGCACTACCTACTGCACCACCATGTCGCTGAATTTAAATCAATAGTGTAATAAAACATAAATAATATACATTTCTGTATAAACGCGCCGCTTTGAGGATAAATTTAAAAGTGACTTTAATTGATATTATTAATAGCTTAAAATAGTATATTGTCAGTGTTGGTGTTGTAAAGTACAGTACAAAAATACCAGTACATTTTCTGTTATTTTATGGGACTTATTAAAAAAAATTTTATTCATGTTAATTTACAAAGCGCTTTTACAATGTAGATTGTGTCAAAGCAGCTTAACATAAGAGTTTCAGTAAATTGAAATTTTGTCAGTCCATCGATGCGCAGATCAACAAATCCCATTTCTTAAGTTGTATTTCTTATACAATATATTGTTTCAAACTATTAAAAATGCAAAAACAAGTCATGTTGTCAGGTTTCCAACATCAAGTCAATAAAGCAGAGATCAACGTCCCATAATGCAATACATAAATAATCAAAAAATAATAATTAGACATGAATCACAAAATATGAAAACTATATAATTAACAGACTTTCTTTGACAGTGAAATGTACTTGATAATGTCTGCTTAATATATTCTAAATATTCCATACGACTAGTTAGGAACAACAAGCTATGGTATAAGTAACTTATGACCTATATGTCCCTGAAATTTAACTTAAATTGAGTATATAGTGTATAGATCTATATTAAAGCAGAATGAATAAGAGTAAAACAAAAACTCCAGTGAACTTTCTTCAGTGTAAAACACAGCTGTGCTCCGAAGACTTTTCATGTGTGAATGCAGCATCATTCATGCAAATAAATGTGTGGTCACTGAAAATGAGAAGGGAGGTGTGGTGCATGGGCCAAGAGAAATCTGCAGCGTATGTGCTGACGTTTTCCTCATTTTCGAAGCCGTCTGCACGAGACAGCATGAGTTCAGCTTGTGCAATGCAACCAGATGCCGCCACAGCAAGTATCAGCCCCCTGTGAGCTGCGCTAGTCAGCTTGCACTTGTGTGTAAATCTGAGAAACAATCTGTTGGCTGAGCAGCGCTGTGCTTTTTACTGCATGGTTTATATTTTAATAGATGCTACGATTTTTCAAAAATATCAACAGCATCTGTATTAAACCACTGAATTAAATCAAGACTCGCATCGAAAATTAAATCAAATCGTAATGAAACTTTGTGAATCAGAACTGAATCACTTACTGTTGGCTGGGCTGTGCAAACTTTGTACTGCATTTTTAAGATGCTAAGATTACCTTTATGTTAGAAACATCAATAGCACTTGTATTAAACTTATGTTCCCTCAATCAAATCAGTAATCAAACTAAATATTAAGTCAAATTAAAATTAGAGACTATGATTCAGATTTGAATTAATAATTGTCTGAACAGTGATGAACTTAGCACATTTTTGATTGTTTGTTTTACAGATAGTATAAGAGTATAATGTCATATAAACTGTGATTCAGTTTTTTAAATATCAGTAGCATTTGCATTAATTCTAGATTCACTGGATTAAATTAAGAATCAAGCAAAAAAAAATGATACAAATCAAAAAGAGATTGTAAATCATAATGCAATCACTCATTCTGATTGGTGAGCAGTGCTGTGGTTTTTATGGCATGTTTTTTTTCTGAGATAGAAAAATTATCTATCATTCCTGTTTGTAAACTGCTGTTTACTGTTCCCTTTTGGAAATATCAACAGAATTTGACTTAAAACTCACTGAATCAACTTATGAATCAAATGAATCAAAACTAGGGATGTAACAATATACAGTCGTACTGCAATGGTATACCGTGGTATACCAGTCACACCGTGGGTGTGACTCAATAAAATCATGGGTCTTTTGGTGAAAAGTTGCGGAAACTACAATTTTCATCAGCCCAGGCGTGGCTATCATCCTTTGCGGTCTGTTGTCGCTACAGATCCAGTAATGCAGAAATGGAGGGTACTGCTAGTAGCGCCAAAGAAAAAGAGCTAAAAATGGTCGAACCTAAAGTAGGTTTTAAATCAGATGTGTGGAAGCATTTCAGTTTCTCTCTGAAAAGAAACAAGAAAGAAGAAAAGGTGATAGAAAAAAGGGTATGCAGGCACTGCCAGACTGTGCTGAAATACAAGTCGGGGAATACGACTAACATAATGGGGATTATTTTAGTCAAGGGGACAGCAGAACACAGCACACTGCTCAGATGGATGGAGACATTGACTTGTACCACCAAGAGACCTCTATCTCACTCATGGCTTGTCCTTTCGAGTGGTGTTTTTTTTTTTTTTTTACATGCTTTAATATTTTTTGTTATTAAAATTGAATAATTTAAGTTCCTGTTTGAAAGTTTACAGATAGATAATTTGTATGTCATTGATCTGTTCAGTGTTGAGGTAACCTGAACATTCTAGCAATTTTTTTGAGTCTCTTCAATAGTTTTGTTTTTCCTTTAAATGAATACCGTAAATAAATACCGTACCGTGCCATTCATACCGAGGTATTACCGTATCGTGAAATTTTAATACCGTTACATCCCTAATCAAAACTGAATCTCTTATTCGGTTGGCTGAGCAGTGCTGTAGTTTTTATGGCATGTTTGTTTTTTGTTTTTTTAGATAGTAAGATTATCTATCACTCCCATTTGTAAACTGCTGTTTACTGTTACCTTTTGGAAATATCAACAGCATTTGTATTAAACCTCACCAATTCAAATGAAGCAAAACTGAATCACTTATTCTGTTGGCTGAGCAGTGCTGCAGTTTATATGGCATGTTATTATTATTTTTTTTTTTTTGAGATAGTAAAGATCACTCCCATTTGTAAACGGCTATTTACTGTTCCCGTTTGGAGATATCAACAGCATTTGTATTAAAACTAATTGAGTTCAATTATGAACTAATCAAACCTGGATCCCGTATTCTTTTGTTGGCCAGTGCTGTAGTTTGTACTGCATGTATTTTTGTTTTAAACACACTAAATTAATCTGTTCCCTACAACTATATCTTTTTGAGTCGTTCTGAATTTCCTATTGTGAATATAAGGGAAGTGAAAGAGCGGCTGTTAATTACTTAATCCTAGTTACCCAATGCTGCTGTGACAACGGACATAAACCTAGAACACTATTAAACAGACATAAAAGAAGTGAAGCAAAATGCAAGCAGATATATCCAATACTGTTTGTGAAACACTGTTTTTAAGCTTTGCACCATTTTTAATATTTATTGTTCACTTGATGTGAAAAACTATTTATAATCATCCCAAAACAAACACTACTGACTTGACAGACACCAGCCTGGCATTCAGTCACATTGATGTGGAACAAACCTAAAGAATCAGTTTTATAAACCTAAAACCTTAATGTTCTGGTTCACCTAAAGTATCAATCTGCAGTTAAATCACTCACCCTCAGGCCATGCAAGATTTAGCCGATTTATTTCTGAAGTAGCATTTTAAATAAAATAATAAAATGCAAGTCAATGGCTAACAGTGCTTTGAAAGTTAAACAAATTGTATACAGGCAAAAAAAAAATTATCTTGTGTCTTTAATCCACATTCCACAGCTTTGGCAACTGATCCTGATCACATTCCCGACAGTGTGGAGCCCAAGCTTCTTGTTGAATATTGACATGAGCAGTCGCAAAATCTCACCTAAGCTGACACTGTTTACATACAACAGAGAGAGAGGACATGTGTTGTTTTGTTCAACACAATGCTTCTTAATGGGTTATCCTGGAAGCTGCAACCAGTATAAGAAAGAGTTGTATACACAAACTCAGTCAGGGTTGTTTACTTTTCGCACATTGCCAATAAGTTTTTGATACGTAATTGTAATTTGATACGTATATATAATTTGATACATCATCACGCAAA
>NC_141028.1:32622500-32652500 GCF_052040795.2 Danio rerio
TACTTCTGCATCGAGTGATTGGCGTGACCCACAGCGCCTGCCTTGTGCATAGCCATTTTACAGTGCTGGGATAGTTGGGGTTAGGGTTGGGGCGAGGGTAGGCCTTAAAAATAAAATTTATTGTGTAATTTAATAAATAAATCAATAATACTTGGTATAACTACTATTTTTACAGTAGTGTGGTGGTTGAGGTGGGGGTAGACATTAAAAAAATACAATAAATAGGAAATGTAATAAATAATATTAATAATTCTCGTTATCTTCCGGCCGCAGCCGTATCCGATCTAGCAACAACCTCTCAGCACCGCCCACGCTCGTCACAGCTAGCAAGCTGACCAATCACAGAGCTTGCGCTACGCGTTATTGTGAAGTGTAGTTACATTATTTGAGAGGTGCATAACAGCGTCGGCGTCAGCCACGGCAAGTGCTATGCGACCGCATACAGGCTGCACCGAGCATACGCTTGCCCTTGACACAGAAGTATGAATCAGCCATGATAATTTCCAACGTACTAATACATTATTGAAATTAAAATTAGATCTTATAAAAATATTAATAACTATAAAAACTGCAACAAAAATATTGCTATTATTAAAATATTGCTATTGCTAAAAGAAATTGCTATTTAACACATTAACTAATGTTAACCAATTAGACCTTACAGTGAAGTGTTTCAGTGAACTTTTTCTCTATTTCTTTTGCAGGTGCAGGAAAGACAACTCTTTTGAACTACATATTAACCGAACAACATAATAAGCGAATAGCTGTCATACTCAATGAATTTGGGGAAGGTAAGTTATAAGACAAACAACAAATAAACAATCAAAAAGGCCTCTAGCCTAGTTCTTGTACCTTTTTCTTTTATGTTGACTGTCACATTGGGTTTGTCACTATTATAACCAGAAGAGGGCAGCAAAGCGCTCTGTTTCCAAAAGCTGCAAGCTAGAGTAGCAGGTCCCATTTGTGAAAGACCCACATTTTGGACTCTTTAGTCTCATGTTTATCTTTTGTGTTGCCTATTTATATATAGTATAGTGTATACAATTTTTCCATATTTTAATTTCATTTGCATCATGTTCATACATTTTGATTAAAAGAGCAAAGATTATGGATGGCCAAAATTCCAGAGATTGCGTTTTTGGCCTGTTTTGCACTGAAGTTGCTAAAAGTTTGAAGTCGTGTTGTGGTCTGATTTTTTTTGCAGGGAGCGCTCTAGAAAAATCTCTAGCTGTGAGTCAGGCAGGAGAGCTGTATGAAGAGTGGCTGGAGCTGAGGAACGGCTGCCTGTGCTGCTCTGTCAAGTATGCATTTAAATACCTTTAAATACTGGAACAAAGTGTCTAAAACTCAGGAATATGTCAGGATTCAGAAATGTTTATTTACTGAGTAGTCCAGTTGTTGATGTGATGAAAGACGATTTTCACCAATGATTTGGAGCCAGATTAGTGGGGAGGGGGGGTGTCGGAATTTTTTAAAAGTTAGCAGTGTTGTTATGTAGTTTTTACACAAAGAATTTGTAGATCTATTTGTAAAGTCCTTTTACTTTTGTAATCTTTGTTGCAGTAATGATTGTTCAACAATGGGGAAAAAAAAACATTTCTGCTATATGCAGAAAGACCCACATTTCCTTTTTGTCCCCTGAATATGTGTACAGTTTGACAGTTTACTTTTGTAGGCAATGGGCTATATGCACACAAAATCTTAATTTTCAGCCAGGCAGCCCAACAGCTTCTTTCCATTACAAAATTGTCCTGTTTTAGATCTGATTTCTTTCAAAATCATCGAACTTCACTGCCTGTTAGGTATACGATTTAAAGTGGGTCTCAGATTGGACAAGAAGCACTGCATTAATTTCCATTTCCCCCCGCCATGTCTTTTAATGTGACAGTATTTTCAATGGAATTTCAATGGTCATGCCTGATGCTACTGACGGCGCTAGTGGTGACAATGGTCTTTCATCTCGTTTTACACTTGAACAACTAAATGAATGCTTAAATCTGTTTAACTGAATATATTGTAATTACATTACAACATCGATAATGTAAAAACAACCTTGTGAAATTGAAAAGAGTCACATTAAGCTTTCACTGGAAGTTTATCGTTGGCTTTAAAACTCTAGCTGTGCATAGAGCCCATTGAATTAAACCATATAGAAGATTTATTTTATTTTATTATTATCTTTTTAAGTGGTCATTTTTGATTTATTGGTTGATTTTTTTAATTTTATTTATTTTTTTTGCCTTTATTGGGATAGAGAGAGGGTGGGATTGGGAAATATTCGTTCTCTAATATTAATTATTAATATTAATGATATTTTCTCACTATTTATTAATTTTTTAAAAAATATTTCATTGATTTGACACTGATTCACCCAAATGAAGTCAACTTTGAACCACAGAATTATTATTGGGCTTCTGTTTCAAATAATAATTGCTGTTCTTTTGAGCTTTTTCCATTCATCAAAAAAATTGATAAAAAAAACTTTCAGCTTTTAGCATTGATACAAAATCTGTTTCTTAAGTGCCAAATTAGCATGTTTTAATGATACTGAAAAAAAAGAAAATAATGCTATTGATTTCTGATTAAGTATAGACCTTTTTAATGTGGTCATGTTATTGGCCCATGAATATTTCCTGCTTGTAATCAAACTATTTCATAACTGTAACAAGAGGCAATTCAATTCATAACTTCATGTTAAAACAGCAAACATAACATTATTCATCAACATGTGGCTCTTTTTTGGATTCTTGGAAGCTATAGAAATTAAACATGTAAAATAGGAAATACATTGTTATTGTTTACATCCCTCAAAAGGGTCTATATGCGTTCTCTGTGAGAATAAAAGACTCTTTAATAATCTTACAAATTCTACTTTTTTTGATAATAGTGTGCTAATACTGAATTACCTCAGATTATACATGTTCATTTACAGAGACAATGGCTTAAAAGCTATTGAAAATCTAATGGAGAAGAAAGGAAAGTTTGACTACATCCTTCTAGAAACAACCGGATTGGCCGATCCAGGTATTTCACTTGCACAAACAGAGAATTCCTTTCTCTATCTTAAAATCTGTTTATTAAACTTTTAGAAAAATCGTGGGATGGTTTTACAGGAAAATAGAAACAAATATTATTTCCAACCCTTTCCAGTTACACACAAAAATACACAAATAAATAGAAAATGAATACAAATAGACAAAGGGATAAAAAAAGCATACTTAGTGTCAGTTATGTATAAAGTATATGTTAGATTGTTCACATTTTAAAAAAAAACCCATGTACACGTCAACAAACAGAAATTATACCCATACAGAAAATCCTCTTCGATGTAATAGTTTTGGGATTGATTCCTCATCTGTCATCCATCTTGCTTTAAGTGTTAGTTCACCCAAAAATGAAAATTCTCTCACTTATTCAAACATGTATCCTTCTGTTGAACTCAGCAGAAAATATTTTTATATATTAGTAGTATTTTTTTTTTTAGGTCAAAGGCTACTTATTTCAGACATTTCACAAAATATATATTTGTTTTCAACAGAAAAAAAGAAACTTATACAGGTTATTACAAGTGAAGGGGATAAGTTAATAGTACATGGAAACATCCATACACACTCATTCCCTCACATACACTACGGCCAATTCCATTCACCTAAATTAGTCTTTGAACTGTGGGGGAAACTGGAGTACCTGGAGAAAACCCACGCAAACACAGGGAAAACATACAAACTCTACACAGAAACACCAACTGACCCAGCCGGGTCTCGAACCAGCAACCTTCTTGCTGTGAGGCGACCAGGAGGCGACAGTGTTAACTACTGAGCCACCATGCTTTTTTAAGAAATATCCCTTTAAATGTTACATTTTATCATAACATTTAAAGGGATATAAATATATTGCTAAAGACAGTTTGGACAACTTTGTGAATTCTCTCCTTCACTGTGAGGTAATTGATAGTGAAACCGAGATCAATGGAAAGGCAGGAAAGGTCAGCATCTTTGCAGCCTGGTGGTGTATATGAGTGACACAAGCTCTTCTTCACTGTCATTGGCTGAGACAGGCCTGTCACTCACAGGGCCTCAGGGGGATAAACCCCTCCCTCTTTCTCAGCAGATGCTTGTGGGCTGAACGCTTTCTGCATCTGATGTCTTTCAGGAACATTGCCTTCATTACACTTCTATCAAAAATTTATAGTGCTTTCTTATTCTACCCTGACAGTTTGACAAAACTCCATTATTCGAACAAGAGGGCCTCAAATTGTAACACAGAACTGTGAAATAACTTTTACAAGAAAAGTTGGGAAGCATGGAAACAAACAAAATATACCTTGTAGCTGCAAAATTTTAAGCCGCCTGTAAAATTCATACCTGCACCCACAGCCTGTTTGAGTTCTTTTATTTCAGGTTTAAGGCTAGAAAGTGTTCAGTAGTTTGATAAACATGATCACACAGTCTAATAATTTGAACAAAATGAAACATATTCTACTGCACAAACAACATTTTGGGAATACTTTCTAACAGCGATCATATAGTTGAGTTTTTTATATTTACAACAAATAGTTAAAGGACTGTAGTTAGCTGTTTAAATCGCACATCATTAGCCTTTTGTGATTTTGTTATTTATGTTTTTTTAAACCAGGAGCTGTTGCCTCAATGTTCTGGGTTGATGCTGAATTAGGAAGTGATGTTTACCTGGACGGTAAGAAACTATGCTAGCAACTGACTCAGATTAAAGAGTTAGTTCACCCAAAACTGAAAATATTTTAGTGGTTTTATTGTCAGTATAATAAGGTATTTTCATTTCCCATGTAGGTATTGTTACCGTTATAGATGCTAAATATGGGTTGCAGGTGAGTTGTTGATTCGTTCAATCAAACCACTCTAACTACATATGTAAACTGAAATTTTGAAGTTTGAAGTTGAAATTTTTTATTTAATTTATTGCATTGGCAGGGTTTGCATTTGATCAGTGTATAACCCACGACAATAAATAAAAACAACAAAGGAAATGGAACAAAAATAATAATAATAAATAAATGTAGATGTAGATATTATTAAATGAATAATGTAGAAGTTAATAAATCTATGAATTTCTCATAAATTACATTTTAATGAGCATAAAAGTATTTTAATTGTTTGTTCAGCATTTACTAATGTGTTATTAATATCCAAATTTTGCTTGCTAACATTAGTTATTGCACAGTGAGTTAGCCAACACTATCAATTAATGACTGTATTTTCATTATTTAACATTAACAAAAATCAATATATACTGTCATATATGTATTGTTTCGTTTATGTTTATGTCCAAATAAATAGGAATAACAAACAACAGTAAACATTTTTAAACTACATACTCTACAAACAAGTTTGTTTATGACTATGCATAAAGAAATAATATAATAAGGAAATACCAGTTTGCAACAATATTCGGTATGAGAAGTAGAGATGCACTGCAGTTAAAATTCTGGGCTGAAATCAAAACCAAATATTCTAAATGCACTTGGCTCAAAAGCTGAACCAAAACCAAAAGTGCTTTGAAAATTCACTTATTTAAAATGCACTTATTTAAGCATACTTTGCTGTTTCGATGAGCATGTGGGGGTTATGCAGAGAGACTGTAAATATACATGTACATAAATTGAAGATCCACAGAGGGAATTTTGAGCTTTTTTGAACATTGGCCACATTATGTGTGCAGGCTAGTCAACGTTGCACTCCACTGCTTTTGCACTTTGGTTAGCGCAGCAGCGACAAACCACTCTTGTGTAGCAGAAGTCATTCAAATGAATGAATTTCATAGCGCAGCGCTTTCCCTGTCCAATGTGAAAGCTGCTTCACATTGTACAGTGACTACAGCTGGAGGGAGATTGAAAGCAGCGCACTGAACACTGCTATGCAGTTCGGCACAGCATAGCCTTTATTTTTCAGCTCATGTTTTTCTCTTTCTGCCAAAAATGTCCCCAATGGACCCTTTTCACAAGTCTTTGATTTTTAGATTTTTTTTAAACGTATGAACATTTATGTGTATTTATGCCTTTCTATCAAATGACAAAAAAACAAATTATTGCTTGTGCAAGGCATTTGAAATGCTGTGTCTATGGGGCTAGGACAGAACATTTGACATTCTCCCTTCTAGTTGCCGTTATCAGTCTCACACAATTTCTTTCCTTTTTCTGAAAGTCTTGATAACACCATAATGGAGTTTTCCTTTCATCATTTCAGCAAATAAGATTGTAAAAAAAATATTTGTTGTACTTTCCTATTCACTGTGCTCTAAGTTTACCCAACTATGACAACTTTGGCTACTGAGAAACCTGGAAATTTGAAAAGGGTCCATAAAGAGTGGCCAATAATTCGATAAATCCCTACTAACAAACTAAAACCAATGGAAGTGATTGAGACCAGAAGTCTCAAGCCAAAAAGTTTCCAATTTGATAAAAATAAGGTTAAAAATAAAGTTTTAAAAAACTGAGATTTTTATTTACATTTGCTGCTTATGAAGTGTTAATCCTCAGCCTAGATCGTGTCTCGCTGAAACATCTCCCCCTCTCCGCTCCTCTTCACACCTCAGGATGGGAGCAGGACAGTGGCTCTGACACCTGGATAATAGGCTGCAATTCAGTGGTGTCATTCCTGTCGAGTCAGACTTTTTATTGCTGGGCTGGCACCTCCACACTCCGGCCCTCCGGGGTCTTGCCAGCGACTGTTGAGGTGAAGATGCATAGAAACCCACGAAATAATGGATATCAAGGCAAATCACTTTAATGGGCCTGTCAGCCTTGGTCCTGCTCTTTCATTGTCATTTGATATGTTCATCCTTACAAGAGATGTTTCAGAGGTGGAGGGTTTGACATGCCCATCAGGTGTCTTCATGTTCCTTGATTTTTTTTAGCGTCGGGTTGAAATGTGTGGACAGATGATGAGACTTGTCTCAATGTTATTACGTATTGAAGACAGACAATGAGACACGGTCAGCAGAGACCACTGGAGACACGTAGTGGAAAATAAATAGGATTGTTTTCAATGCACAAACTGTTCTAAAGTTATAGTCTCCTGGAAATTGGATTTCTTTTTTAAAAAGAAATGCATCTTGTAATAGTAAAGGTGTCAGTTTGCTGATCTGAGTGATGTTAAAGACATTGTCAGGTGGGAAACCGGACAGAGCAGAGGATAAGATGGGAAATATTCTTGTTGCATTGGATGTTAAAAATAAAATTGTTCTGGCCTGAAATTGGGTTTGCGTTCAGAGCTGCCACTATAAATAGGCTCGAATATCATTTGAAATCTGTTGGCATCAACTTGTGTTGCTTGGCAACCATAAACGTCTGGTAAACAACTTTACTTATTTTGCTTGAATAATTATTTATTTTCTTTTATGTTATGAATTAAATTGACTGTTTATTGCACATTGGAAAGTTGACAAAAAGCTTATTTTACACTTTAAAAGCGGTACGCCACTATGCTATTTCTGTTGAGATTTTTGTAAAAAAGTTTGCGGATTTATGCAATATGATTTTGGGAGTATCATAACTAAAACCTTTTTTTAATAACTAAAAACTTAATATATGACATAAAAATACTACCTTTGAGTTTTTTTCATTTATTTAGTTTAAAAGACATGAATATTACTTTACTAGCTGTATTGTAAATAAATCATATGACGGTTTTCATCCATTCATTCGTTCATTCATTTTCTACTGTTTTTTTGGGGCCGGGGTGCGGGGGCAGCAGTCTTACGAGAGAACCCCAGACTTCCCTCTCCCCAGACACTTCCTTCAGCCTCTCCGAGTGACATAGTCCCTCCAACGTGTCCTGGGTCTTCCCCAAGGCCTCCAGATGGGACATACCTGGAACACCTCCCTAGGTAGACGTTCGAATCAGAAGCCCGTGCCACTGACTTCTCTCGATATGGAGGAGCAGCGGCTCTACTCCGAGCTCCTTCTGGGTGACAGAGCTCCTCACCCTATCTACAAGGGTGCGCCCTGCCACCCTTCGAAGAAAACTAATTTCAGCTGCTTGTATCCGAGATCTTATTCGTTCTGTGATGATCCAAAGCTCATGACCATAGGTGAGAGTAGGAACATAGATTGACCAGTAAATCGAGAGCTTCGGCTTTCGGCTCAGCTCCTTCCTTACCACACTGGACTGGTACATCGGCCGCATTAATGCTGCCGCTGCCCAATCTGCCTGTCAATCTCATGTTCCATCCTTCCCTCACTTGTGAACAAAACCCTAAGATACTTGAACTCCTTCATCTGGGGTAGTACATTCCTCCAACCTGGAAATGGCAAACCACACTTTTCTGGTGGAGCACTATAGCCTCAAACTTGTAGGTGCTGATTCTCATCCCAGCCGTGTCACACTCTGCAGCAAACCGCTCCAGTGCATGCTGAAAGTCCATGTTCGATAAAGCCAACATAACAACATTGTCTGTGAATAACAGTGATGAAATCCTGTGGTCCCTGAACCGGACACCCTCCAGCCCAAGGCTGCGCTTTGAAATTCTGTCCATATAAAAAAATTTATATTAGTCACATATTAGTATAAACGATTTTATATAAGGCAATAATATTACTGAAAATAATATAAAAAATTGAATAAGTATAAATTTCCACACATTTACAGAAGTAAATAAATAGACTTAATGATGGGCTACAAATCTGCAGATTTCTGCTCGTGCAGATTCCGTGTGGGACTAGTCATCAGTTAAACTCAAGAGAACTGTTTTCTGGACAAAACAGCAGCAGAAAGATGGAATAAAATACCCGCGCATATTAGAGAGAGTACCACTTTTAATCATTTTAAAACTGTTCCTAAAGTTTGGCTCAAAGAAATTGGCTTCAAGTTTGGCTTAAAGAATTTGATTTCATTTTATTAACTATGATTAATTGTATTGTAAGTGTATATTAGCTGTATACACATGTAAATTAGCTTTATAGTTAACTTTGGCACAACATGTCCTGTTGTACACTGTCCCTGTATAAATAAATAAAATAAATTAAATCAAAAAGTATTTAGCTTTATTTTAAGGCATAACAAAGTGGACTTCATTGTATAAAAGGATACATATACACATTAATGGTGTGTCTGTTTTACAGCATAATTGTTACTATTATTATTATTTATGTTTTTTAATAATTATTTAGTGCTGTTATCCCAAGTAGATAATATAATGCCTGGTATTTATATTATTTTGTCCTAATAAGTTAAAAAACTAAAAGTAAAAATCAATTAATGCTATTGAATTTAGAAGTCACAACATACAAATGTAAATTAATCATAGAAACGTTTTTGATGAAAATGCTGTAAACTAATGTGATGATTTTACAGTTCTCGATGATCATTAATTAATTTCATTACATTTTTTTATTATTACGATGTTGCCATTGCTGATAACCAATAAAGAAATTGCAAAAAACACTAAAAATCAAAATGAATAAATTTTGAAATACTTTAAATGCAAAGTGAGTTTAGGCATTATAATATAATAGAACAGAATATAGTATAATAATATAATATGATATAATATAATATAATACAATATAATGTAATATACACTATAAATGCATGCTCATTAAAAACTACTCAATATTTCCATTTAACAATTTAATCAATTAATAAAATTGTTAACAGTTTGTCCGCGGGGTCTTAAAAAGTATTAAATGTGATAAATCAATTAATAGAAAAATTAAGGCCCTTAAAAAGTATTAAAAGGTCTTAATCGCAAGGTCTTAAATTTTGTTCAAATTTTGTTCAAAAAGGTTTTGAAATTAACTGTAGGATTCCTGCAAATACGCTGGTATAATAAGGAGGTATTTTTGGTACTCGTTGTTTTTGCTAAAATATAAGATTTTTTCGAACACATTTATTCTAAACATTTGCATTAAATGTCATTAAATTGTCATTTTTATTTGTCTTGTAGCATCTAACAGAAGAAAAGCCTGAAGGTCTTATCAATGAAGCTGCCAGGTAAAACCGTACTTCTAATTAATCAGCATTTAAATACAGTACAGAATCATGCTCATTATCCATCACTGAAAAATCTACCAAGTCAGATGTTCACAAGCCCCTCTTGTGTGGTCTTTCAGAGCACTATTTGGGCCTGTTATCTCTATCAAACATTACAGCTGGTGCTAATGTTTGTGCAAAAACATATCCGATTGCACCCTGCCTCACCTGCTGCGGTCCAGCTTGTTTTTGTTGGGGTTTGGAGGCACGTTGGAATGTTCACAAGTGTCAGAGCCCATAAAAACTGCTTCTGCTCTCTGTTTATGTTTTTCTAAATCACAAAATGGTGGCGCCTTTTGAGTATGACATAAACCATGCCACACACAGACCACTGGACAACAGGCAGGGGGAAGGAGGAGACGCAAGAAAGACTGTTTACACACATTTGGATACAAAGGGAGAGTGAGACACCGGACGCTAAGCAATAAACCGAGTGACAAAAGAGAAATAGCTGTTCTTCTACTGTATTGTTCTATTGATGTTTTGTATGAGTGTAATCACACATACTTGAGTGCGGCAACTGGATTCTAATTACAATGAGTATTTTTTTAAAAGGTCATGTGGGATTTTAAAGTGCCCTAATATTCCCCCACAACAGTTTAAATCCAACTAAGGTCAGAACACAGAGAAATCACAGAGAAAACACAAAAATTCAGATATTTTAGATGAAATCTGAGAGCAGCAATGGTCCTGACTTTTTTAAAGTGCAGAAAAAAGCAAAGAAATCTTCGAAACAGACCATATGTGGACTGTCAATATGGATATTATTATGCTATAATTTTGTGCAAACATCCGGGTGTCCACCAATTCTTATAATGTCTTAAATCTCAAAAACTAAATTTTTGGCCTTATAAAGTCTTAAATTTACTGCAATATTGTGTTGTTTAGGTTTCAAATCATTTTAAACAGGTCTTAATTTTCCTTTATTCATCTAAAGCTATACCTAATCTGGCCAATACCCATACAATCGCCAACAATCCATCTCAATGAGACTTTTACCTTTTTATTTAAAAAAAAATATTTTAACTCTATTTAACTAATACTGCTGAGGACACTGGCATTGTTGTGCATACGTTTAGCTTAATATAGTTTTTTAAACATTTCTCCATTTACTTTTTATTGTTTTAAAGTAAGGTTATGTTGAAAAAGATGTACTAAAAACACTAGAGCCTGTTTGTTTTGACAAATTGTTTAAAATATGTTGCTAAGTATTAACTGAATTATAATAGTTTTAATAGTGCAAGTAAAAATCTTTTCCAACTGAGCCAATGGAAAGAATCCTTAGCCCTCTAAAAGAAATCTGCAATTTCAATTGTAATGCTCTTAAAATGTCTTAAAGTCTTAAAATTAACTCGGTGAAACCTGCAAAATCCTAAACCGTAAAACAAAAACAACAATTTTATTCAAAAGTTTGTTCTCCTCAGTTTCAGTATAATGTGCATGTTCATGAGAGTGATGTTCTTTTTATGCAAGTCGCGCTGGTGACGTTTACCTCAGATCTGTGCTTTGTTTCAAACAGAGGAAGTCGAAGTTGAATATGTGCGCTATACTGTTACTGAGGAGAACAAACTGTTGAAAAAAAGTCTTATGTGCACACAAAAGTATAGCTTGATAATCTTCCTATTGAACAACTAAAGACACATTTTCTGTTTAGACATACCTTAGACCATACCTTTGTATGGGACAGAATTGTACCTTAAGACAAAGAAACATATTTGTAAAGTTGCAGTTTGTACCTTAAAGGACATTATTTGTACCATTGGAAACCAAAATTTACCTTTGATTTTTAAAACCTGCATATACAAAATCGTACCTTCATTAAAGGTACACATATTATCTATAAAGGTATACCACAACAGTGACAAGACAATTTGTACCCAAACAGTGTCAAAAATGCTTACAAAGCATTTATTTAAAATGCCTTTAATGTTTAGTTTACAACACCTATAATATACCTGTATGTTTTACCAGTTGTTCTGTAATATTTTGTTATAGAACTTAATAATTAATGTTTTTCTCTTTCTTCTAGAAATAATTTATCAAATCACTTTGCCTTTCCAGTCATTTTTATTTTCATAGGTATTGTAATAAAGAAAAAGTTGATCAACACTTTTGTATCTTTTATATGGGAACAATTGTGTTCCTTCATTTCAGTTCACCACAAAAGGTACAGAACAGTATAATAAGAGGTCTTTTCTGTACCGTATAAAGTACAGATATAAAGTAAGTCTTTACAAAGGTACAAAACTGTTCCACAAGGAACATTATTTGTACCACTGTGTACCTTTTTTCTGAGAGTGTATAGTGGATCACAGAGGCCAGAGATTTCATCCAAAAGAACCTTTTATTGTGTTTCAAAAATGAACGAAGGTCTCTCGTGATTGAAAAAACATGCAAGTAAGTAATTATTTACAGGATTGTCATTTTTGTGTGAATAAACTCTTCAAAAGGTCTGTAAAGCCCTCCCTTGCATAAGCCAGCTCTGCTCTGATTGGTCAGCTGGCATAGTCTGTTTAGATTTTTTTTGTGTCGTGAAATAAACAAATGTATTACTTTGATCATGTTGACATAAATCGGTAGCATCCAAAAGATTAGAAAATTGTTTCTTTTGTGAGACAATATTTGTGTTTATCATGCACCTTTTTAATGAACAACTTTGCAGACTTTACATTTGCTGTTTGTTCAAACTACTTATATAAATTGAGCTGAAACAACAATATTCTTATGCATTTTGTGGGGACAAATGAATTGTTTTATGTTCAATCTACTTAAATTTGTACTTAAACTACTACTTAAACTTATCATTTAACTTAATTCCTTCATGTTGTCCTAACAAAAAATAGGTTGTGTGGAACCCAGTGAAGGACAGCTGCATTACAAACTGCAAAAAAATACATATTTTTTTATTCAAATCTCATATGACTTGCTCTCTTGCACTGAACTCTAAACCTTCCTTCCAATGGCACTTCTAGACGCCAGATTTTAGTTTTATTAATATTTGCATGCTGAAGGTTTGTAAAGGGAAATTTGTTCATACAAAACTATACAAATTTATATATACAAAAATATTTTTCTACAAAAGTATGATTTAATTTTTTTTCTGGCTGATTTCAGTTTTTTTTTATCATGGACTGATAAAGAGACTCAAATGTGCTGTTAGCTTTTCATTATCATATGTTAAAAAACAAAAAAGTCAAACACGTTTAGATAGAAAGGAAGAGTGAGACATTCAGCTCTGAGCAATGAGGAGAGTGAGAAAAGAGAGAGTTGTTTCTGTACTGTATTGTTCTATTGATGTTTCGTTTGATTGTAAGGAACTGGATATGCACTGAGGTGGCTGTGATTTCAATTAGAACACAATCTTGCTGTTAATTTTCTCAAAAATAAGTTTATTTCCTGCATTGACACATAAATCGTGACTTTATCAGCTTTTACACACACCAAACTGCACAGTTTGTTCATATCTGCTTACTAAAGAATTTTAAACAGGCGTTTCATTATACACAATTTGCCTGATTATATACAGCATATTAATCCACAAAAAAGGGTGCAAATATATTTACTTCTGCCTCTCTACTGTATTCTTTAATATTTATGGGGGGATTAAAAGAGATAGCTGAAACCCTAATACTGTATATCAATAAATTAAACAACAACACACTCAGACACATTTATATACAAAAAGAGAGTGAGACATTCAACACTGAGCAATAAAGAGAGTGACAAGAGTACTGTATTGTTCTATTGATGTATTGTACGACCAATCACACATACTTGTGTACAGCAGCTGGAGATTTGCTTTTTATGACGATTAATCCATATGCGGCCCTCTGAGGTGTCGACAGCCTTTGTCGTATAGAAGGTTAGGTTTAGTTTGGCTGCATTTGTCGGGTAGTTGTGAATGGTTTTGAATTTTTCTGTCTTTTATTTTTGTTTTTAGACAGATTGCTCTCGCTGATCTTACCATCATCAACAAGACTGATCTGGTGCATGAGACGGAGCTGCTGAAGCTCAGAGATACAGTGAGGTGAGAACTGGAGGGTTATATACTCTTGTGTTTTGTTATTAGAGATACAGGTCTTAAAGTCTGGCTGATTCTGAGAGAGCAATGAATATTAAACCAATATTTGGTCAATTCTAGTAATATTATGTTGTTTAAATAAATGTAAAAATATCTTATTAGACATGTACTGATAATCATATTTCTGTGTGATATTGCTAATAAGGGTTTCAACGACAAATGGACAAAATTCTAACATTTTATACTATTGGTATTTTATAGAATATATTAGTACTAATAGCATTTTATACTGTTATTATTATCTAAATAAATTAATTAATTAAAATCCATAAATGATACAAGTACATATCAGCATCACAACATATAAATCAATATGAAAAACAATCTTATTTATTTTGAGATTTGTTATTACATTTATTAGTATTGCATTATTATGACAATTTATTATTAACTTTTATTTTTAAAATTATTAAATTAGCATTTCGAAGCATAATCAATACTTTTATCTTTAAAATGAATCATTTAAATGTTTTAATTGTTTTTTTATTAACTGATCTACTATATAAGTATATTCATGCATCAACATTATAATGTATAGTATATAAAATGGACATTTTCTTTCTGCATTACGTACTAGAAAAAATATTTATTATAATTATTTTATAGACTTCCTTGTGTTTGCCTCACATTTCTCTTCTTCATTATAGATCAATAAATGCACTTGTAAAGATTTTGGAGACACAAAAGTCCAGGTGAGAAGACAAAATATATGTCACATTGTATCATAATGTATTTTTAAACTTAAATCTATGTGAACAAGACCCTGCATGCTGCAAACATCTTTCAACATACATTTAAAGCAGGATTAATCAGATATTAGTCTAATATATATATATATATATATATATATATATATATATATATATATATATATATATATATATATATATATATATATATATATATATATACACACACACATATAATTTCTTATGGTGTGTCCAAGACTTCATTCATTTGATCTTTTTGCAATAATTGCAATAAAAAAGTACAGTTTACAATGACTGTGATTTGTTTTTGATATTTTTTTCAAGTATAATTTATTCCTGTCATGGCACAGCTGAGTTTGTTTTATTCTTAAATCATTCTAATATGCAGATTTTTGTGCTCAAGAAACTTTTATTGTTATTCTCGATGTTAAAACTACTTCATATTTTTGTATTAACATTTTTCAGATTTTTTTCTTAATAAAAAAACCCTACTATAAGATAAATTATCTCGTAATAATGTAAATCAAATAAAATTATTATTTGATTACATCTCCTTTCATATTTTTACCTTAAACAAATATTATCTGTAGGTGTATTCAACCATTATTTTATCTGTTACTTACAGATAAAATGTATAAATAAATGATTCACTTTATTTGTGTTTTCCCTCTCCACAGGGTTGATCTATCTGAAGTATTAGACTTGCATTCTTTTGACACTAAAGATGGTGAAAGGTAAGCGTTTTCCTGCAAGAAAACTTCCAACAATTACACTCACTGAAGTATACAGTTGCAAATCTATTCAGCAGAGGACTATTATGTGTATCTGCCAAAGATCAAACACTCTATTACCTCATGCTAATGACTTAAACAAAAAAAATGAACCTCTTTTTAGGAGTAATTACAGTGAGACGGAGTAAATATGAATGGCTGAGCCCAGCTGCGGAGGATTATGACCGCTGTCCGTAGTTAAAAGTACAGAAGCACCTCCACACAACACCTCCTTTCAGCCCTGACCGTGGCCCATTTGCCCCCTCCGAGCCCGGGTTGCTTGTCTGGGATGAACCCCCCTCTGGCTACTCACAGCCTGACGAATAATCCACACAGCTACGTTTGCCCACCCTGAGGGGTCAAAACCCAGCTCTCACACGCTTTCTTCTTTCTTTCTTTCTCTGTTAAGCTCAATCTTACAGTTGCTAAAGCCAAAAGCCTCTGCGCATCACACCAGCAGCGGGATTAAGGGCCGTCGGTGTTGTCAGAACCCCTTTGAAAGGTTTTAGCTGAGACTGTACATCTGTCTGATGCTCAAAAGAGGATGTTGTTTATTGACAGCATTTGACATCAATCAGTCTTGTGTTTAAGCCAGACACATGCAGGCAAAAAAAAACAAAAACATTTTGGGCTTTTTGTTAAAGGGCCCTTATTTTGCATCATAATCAGTCATATTTTGGTTTTGGGGTCTCCAACAACAGGCTGATTTGCATGCAAGGTCAAAAAACACTTTCATTGTCTTATAATATGCATTTATTTTTATATAATTATCCCAATGACTCCCATATGATTTGTTTAGTGTTTATTTGGTTCCCAAATCTCTCCTTTGCATGAGGCTAATATACGGTGATTGATCCAATGACCCAGTCTGTTGTGATTGGTCGACTAAGTTCAGCACGAGACAGAGAGAAATGCCCACCATGGCTATGAAGTAGCACACAGAGTTTGTGAGAGCCCAATGTAGGAATACAATAAAGCAATGCAGTTAAACACCAGCATATTACTCTACTCTTAAACCTAACCTCAAGTAATAACAACAACACATATTCAGTATTAAACCACACAGTGGAAAAAGTTATAGGAAACTATTTTGAAAATTGACCTTGCCGTGTGTAGGAACAGCTAATGGTGGCCATAGCAAAGGCAAACGGCAGAGGAAGATAAATCGGTAAAGGAGGAAGCGCGTGTCACATTTTGCGTGGTTTTGGACGCAATATGTGAAATAGCCCATAAAGATTTAACGTGCGTTCATATTTGGTTACGTACCATGTTGATGCGTTCAGGCAAAAGATCCGAACCCAACACGATTCGTTTATGAAGTCTGAGTCGACTATTTCATTAAAGAATCAATAGTTTTCATTCACTTAGTGCTGTTACACAATGTTTTTCAGTTTGATGAAAATTAAGTTATATATGTTTCTTTTTTTGCATTGTATGATTTTGTATGTTGACATTAATGTTTCATTAATAATTCATTATTTTATACACAATTTTCTGAAAATTTGCTATTCATATCCACTTTTGCAGAACTTTAATTCACCACACCTTATTTTAATTAATTCCACTGTATTGTTTTTTTTTTTTTTATCAGAATATATATACAATACATTGAATTTTTCTATATCGTGCCTATTCATGGCACGATAACCGGTTTCAATGTTTACAGCGGTTTAAAAAAAGTCAAGATTTTAAAACCGTTAAAGTTTTTGGTTATACCGTTCCTATGGTATACAGTTGAAGTCAGAATTATTAGACCCCTGTTTATTTTTTCCTCAATTTCTGTTTAACGGAGAGAAGATTTTGAACATATTTCTAAACATAATAGTTTTAATAACTCTTTTCTGATAACTGATTTATTTTATCTTTGCCATGATGACAGTACATAATATTTAACTAGATATTTTTCAAGACACTTCTATACAGCTTAAAGTGACATTTAAAAGCTTAACTAGGTTAATTAGGTTAACTAGGCAGATTAGGTTAATTAGGCAAGTCATTGTATATCGATAGTTTGTTCTGTAGACTATCAAAAAAAAAACATAGCTTAAAGAGGCTAATAATTTTGACCTTAAAATGTTTTTTAAAAAATTCAAAACTGCTTTATATAGCCGAAATAAAACAAGACTTTCACGATAAGAAATAATGTTATCAAACATACAGTGAAAATGTCCTTGCTCTGTTAAACATCATTTGGGAAATATTTGAAACGAAAAAAATGAGGGGAGTTTAATAAATCTGACTTCAACTGTGTTTACATTGTTTTTATGACGATAGTATTTCCAGCACAAAAGGGCCATCCACATCAAAAGCTACAGGTCAACCCACAGTTCAGGAAAAATTTGAAAAACAAATTGCTTATAAACCAACATCCAGGCATGCTATGAATCTGAACAGTGCAGTGGCTTACTTTTATATCCAAATAAAAAAGCAAAATATTCAAAAATGCCTTTTTATGTTGTAAAAAAATCGTAGTAATAAATAAAAATAATAGTAAAAAAATGAAGACAGCAGAAGTCAATTATTTTAAATATTTTGCCTAACATGGTTACTGTTCCAAAACATTTAAAATGTTTCTTAAAAATAAAATTAATTGTGTTAATATAAAAAAAAATATATTTTTAAATGTTTGGGTAAAAAACAACAAAAACTGTTTTCCTAGGATATTTAAAAAACACATATTTTTGGCAAGTAATAACAATACTGTGAAACCGTGATATTATTTATCCATGGTTATCATATTGTCAGAATCTTATACCGGTCCATGCCTGCTGTATACACTGTAAAAAGCGATTAGTTGGCATTACTTAAAAAAGGAGATTAAACTAACAAACTGTCAAAAGTTAAGTTAAATCAATGCGTTTACTATGCGTTAAAGTAAAATCAACTTGTTGCTTATATATACATATATAAATTTTTAAAGTAAAGACACTTGTAGATTAGTTGGTTTTACCTTAAAAAGGGAGACTGAACTCATTGCTTTAAAATTATTAAGTAAAAAAAAGTATGTGCATAATTATACAAGTTAAGTTAAATCAATGGGTTTACTGCCTTTTTAAGTAAAATCAACATGTTGCTTTTAAGGCAAAAGTAATCGCTTTTTACAGTGTATTTTATGTAATAATAAATAAAAAAATTGTTTACTATTTTCTGAATTATTGAGTGAGTCGAGATGCAAAAAGCTGCTTTTTAGTTACTTCAACCTTTAAATTTTAAAAATTAAAAAACTTTTTTTTTAAGTATGCACCTAGTTAACTTACTCTTTAGGATGACAGGTTTACTTACTTTTTTGTTGTCAACCAATTGCTATAAAAGCAATGAGTTTACTCAGCTTTTTGTTTTTTTAAGTTTAAAGTCTTTTACAGTGTGTGTAAAAACCCCTTTACGAAAACATTTGACTAAGATGTCAACAAAAGAAACATCAAGAGTGTTTAAACTTGACTTTATCACCTCAAATGTTCAGATTTTGTGCTTGGAATGTGTAAATATAAATATTATAATTCTTATTATAAGCAATGAATTGGGGAAAGTATTAAATTAGAAGTTAAGTTTTTCTGCTGTTCAAAAATCTTGAAAGATCTTGAAATCTTGTGCTCTGCAGGTTAACCAAAAAGCTGCAGCTGGTAAAAACAAGCCAACCTCACCTAGACAAGGTAAAAATCGCATTTGTTTTTCTGTTTTCTGGAAAAATAGATTCTCTTTCAACAAGGGTTTGTTTAAATACGGTCTCCTCTCCTTGAAGCAAACTCTCGGCTGGAGCTCTTATCATTAGATGGGTCAGTTTCCCGCATGCACCTCGGCTCTGTGTGGCCCTCCCCCTTCACTGCTCTTTTCATGTAAATGAGAGCCCTGTTTTCTCTTGTTATTCCAGGGGAAAAAAGGAAGTGTGTAACTTTTAACACAGACAAACAATGGTTTAAATATGTGTAAAGGGCCCATGTAACGCCCCAGAGAGGGCCAGCAGAATGGGCGCTAAAGCAGTACAAGTGTTTCTCACCAAGGGGAAATTTATTCAAGTGTCGTACTGACGCTTTTAAGAAGGCTGATGCTATTAGAAATGTTTTGGTGTATAAACAGAAATTATTCAAATCACTTATAATTGTCCTACTGGTGTGAAATCCATTTGAATCCGTCTTAAAGTTCTTAAAAAGTTTTTATCTAAAGCAAACTTTAAAAAGCTTATATGGAATTTTAAATTTCCCTGTAGAATTTCCTGCATGGTGTTAAAACATCAACTGTGTAATTATTTATTTTGGTGTTGTTTTAAGAACATAATTGTTTAATTTGGTAAGAGCATTTTAGTCACCAGAAGAGAAAGGCCAATTTACAGTGTAACATTTCAAATATATATGTTTTACTGTCTTAACAAATTGAAACCAATCACATCACAATTTTACCAGTGGTAATATAATTTTGTCTAAAATAATATCCAAATCCAAATAATATTATTAATTCTTAAAATTAATTCAAACTGTATTTATTTTAAATGATTATCTTTTGTGTTTTGTTTTTCATTTATTTGTTTAGAAATAATTTGCCATTTTATTTTTACAGCTGAAGTTGTGGGCTTAAAAAGTTATACTTTCAATGCAGCATGCAATGTAAATGTAAATAATAATATTATATATATTGATTATATATATATATATATATATATATATATATATATATATATATATATATATATATATATATATATATATATATATATATATATATATAAAAAATCAGTGAATTGTGATTTAGAAGTTGTCTTTGGTTTCTCACAGTTATTTGCTAAATTTGTGTTCATTCTCTGTGTTAAAGTTTTCTCTGAATGGTGAACATAAAACTCTTCTTTTCAAAGTGTTTTAAAAATATTTCAAGTTTTGAACTGTTTAATTTCCTTTTATTATTTCAGAGTATGCTGACTATAACATTTGAAGTACCTGGCAGTGTGTCAGAAGATCTTTTAAATATATTTATTCAGGTACAGAAACAACATTATACACTGTGTGTGTGTGCATATACAGATAAAGTCAGAATTATTAGCCCCCTGAATAATTAAAACCTCTGTTCATTTTTCCCCCAATTTCTGTTCAGAAAGAATATTATTTCAAAACATTTCTAAGCATAATAAATTTAATAATAAGCATAATCTCTAATAACTGATTTATTTTATCTTTGCCATGATGATAGTAAATAATATTTCACAAGATATTTTTCAACACACTTCTATACAGCTTAAAGTGACATTTGAAGGCTTAACTAAGTTAATAAGGTGAACTAGGCAGGTTAGGGTAATTAGGCAAGTTATTGTATAATGATGGTTTGTTCTGTAGACTATCGAAAAAATATAGCTTAAAGGGGCTAATAATTTTGTCCTTAAAATGGTGTTTAAACAACTAAAAACTGCTTTTATTCTAGTCAAAATAAAATTTTCTCCAGAAAAAATATATTATCAGACATACTGTGAAAATTTTCTTGCTCTGTTAAACATCATTGGTTAAAAATTTAGGAAAATTCAAAGGGTGCTAATAACTCTAACTTAAGGTGTGTGTGCATGTGTGTGTATAAAATATATATATATATATATATATATATATATATATATATATATATATATATATATATATATATATATATATATTATTGTTGTTTATTTTATTTAATTATTCATTTTGTTTGGTTATTTTTTAGGAACTTCTTTGGGAAAAAACATTTAAGAACAAAGCAGGATTGCCAATGACAGTTATTCGGTTAAAGGTGAGCATATTTTGTCATTTATCTCTATATTTTTCTAATTATACAGTGTAAAAAAATTGTCATTGTAATGAATATATTTCCTAATAATCCTTCAAAACCATGACTTTATCCTCTTATCCTCTTTTAATCTCCTAACAGATTGTCACATACAAAGACTCAAATATTTATCAGATCTATTATAAGTCTTTAAGAAGTTTTGGATGTGTTGTTTCAGGGGATCCTCTCGCTCCAGCAGAAGCAGAAGAAGGTGATGTTGCAGGGTGTCCATGAACTTTATGAGCTGGAAGAGACTCCAGAGTTTTGGGCAGATCAAGAGCCAAGACTCAACCGTCTCGTCTTTATAGGTAAATCTGTGCCTATATATATATATATATATATATATATATATGAATAAAAATTTTCCTGTTGAAAGCTTTAAAGCAGTACTCTATTGTAGGTGAATTAGGTAAAAAATGAACTAATAGTTTTCACTATCCTAAGTTGACACACATTTTTTGTAAGACAAGTTTTCTAAATTATTATGTTTAAATATGCAACTGAGGCATTATTTCATTTAAATATGCGCTGAATTACATACATTACTGAATGTTTAGTGAAGTCAGGTTCAAAAAGTATTGTTTATTTGTTTATAAAAATTCAAAAGGCTCAAATAAAGGCTTATTTGAAGGATCTATGGAAAAAAATTAAGTGTGTTTACTTGAAGTGTCCAGCCTTAAAAACAAATTTTATGTGTTCAAGGCAAAATGTAACATTTAATCTCTTTTCACTTCAGGTCGAAACCTTGATGGTGAGATTCTAAAGAAAGAGTTCATCTCCGCTGTGTCAAATAAAGACAGCGTCGAGTAGGTGATCTTGTCAAACATTGGTAAAATCTGTAAAAGCACAGCTGTTTTTTTTGCCACTCAAATGAATAACAGCTTTAAGGTTTTGGCCATTTCACAAAAAGTGACAACATTTTCACTAAATGTGAAATGTCTAAAAAAAAAGATTTCTTTTTTTCTTAAAAACAAATTGTAATTTATTTTACATGTTCACTATGGTTTTCTGCAAATACAAGTCTTCACATTTCATAAAAAATGAAATACTGCAAACTCCCTAGTGTTTATATTAAGATTATCTTGTTATTTAAACAACTCATTTGAGTGGTCAATTGCTCAATTTCCCAAGGCTTTTTCACAGTGTAAAGTGTAAGATAACAGCATCCAGTGAAATAAATGTTGTTTTGAGTTACTTCTTACTCTTCTAATGTGTTAAATGTGGTCTTTTTTCAATGTGAGAACCATCAGTACAATCACCCACTTAACACTGTGTGTGACAAGGTGAAAATGGAAATTTAACATGCATTGCAAAAGCTGTTTGTCAGAGTTGACATTTTGAGTATCTTTGGTGTCTTAAGCATTATGATAATTAAGAGTAAAAGAAAGGTTTAACTAACAAGATGCACAAAAAGTTCAAGGTAAAAAAAATCTTCCTGTTGAACAAAAAAAGTTTTCTCAATATTTTGTATTTATTTCATTCATTAACAACTATTTAAGTAATAATGTTACATAAGGTTCAATGCAGCATTTTCCAAATATATGTAAAAGTAGATTTAACAAAAAGTTCAACAAAAAAAAAACAAATGCAGTATTTTGCTTGTATTTAATTTACATTTCATAAATATTTAGCAATTTATTCTTAATGTTTAAAGTTACCAACTTACAAATCATTTGTATTAATTTTTATTAAATCAAAGTTTACAATAGACTTGATGTGTGTGCACGTGCGTGTGTATATATATATATATATATATGTATATATAGTTTTGTTGTTTACTTTTTTGTACATTATGAACATAAAATATTTATACATTCACCATCTTTTTAAAAAAAATTATGTAAATGTTTAAAAGCTTTACTGTTGGAAAGAGTTTTTTTAACAATATTTAGCATTTCCATTAATTAAATGTTTAAATATTTGTCTTTTTTCTTAAAGCTTAAGTTATGGCCTGTTGTAATATGACCAAACCTATAGGCTATATAGCATAATTTCGCAATTTCCCGACTTTATCACAATTATTTATCACATTCTGCATTATTTGCCAAACCTTCTTTCACACTTTGCGTTATTAAAGCCCTCATCAAACACTACAAACTCTGTGAGATCAATTTATTTATTTGGATTTCTTTACACCGCCGTATGAGTGAATGAGCGTTGTAAACAGTTCTGTTAGTTTACACAACTTTCAAGTACCTTCATAAATTGACACATATCCATTTCCACACCATCCACAGCTGAGGAAGTGGACGGTGGGCTCCGACCCTTTCATTTGCAATTGAGATGACCGGGAACGGTTTTAACACATATCCGAGCACAAGAAGGTTTGCTTTGAGGATTGCTGAGCTCATTCAGACCCTCCAATAAAACTCGCTGTTGGCCCGAAGCCTAAAGCCGCGCCGTTTCCTATTTGATTCTGATGTTGATAGGCTCGTTTACCGGCTTTCTTATGTCGCCGCGGGGTCCCGGGCCACGGCCATTTTCATGGTCACACCACCTGCGGGGTTCTTTAGGTGACAAACCAAACGAAACCCAGGGGGTATCGGGGGAAAATCACTCTTTTAAACCGGTAGTTAGGCGTGGTGTGAAAATTCACCATCGCACGTCCCAGCTCCCACTGCGCGAACCGGCTTCTGAATGAAAAGAAGAATCCTTAAAAAGATCAACATTGTATTTCCAAGTAGGCTAAATTAAATGACCAAGTTAACGCAGAGTTCGGAACATTTTAATGTTTTCATTTTGTCCACATTAAAAGTAGAAAAAATGAAAGCAGATTTTTTAGGCTAAACTTCCTGTTTAACAACATTAAGGCTACATTTTATTTATTAATTATCCAATTTTATTAGGCAAGGCTACTTAAAAATGTGAAAGTACGCCTTTTTTAATTGCAAAGTCATATTACTGTTACTTTTCGTTACATCGATTTAACACTAAACTATGTTTAAGTAAACATTACACATTAAGTGTATATAAACAAAGTTTAGGCCTACAATAGCCCACCAAATTTTATAAATTAATACAATAATAAATTGTTGGCTGTTTGTCTCGGTTATGTGCTTTTCTTCTCTTTTTTTTCATTTACAGTTATAAACTAATGACCAATTAACTAGTTTTACTACTACTTCTACTTTTACTAGTTTGGATGGTATTCAGAAAATATTATTAAACAAAAAACAAAAAATGCATATTTGTATAGCTACATTAAAATAACCACACTGTAAAAATATATGATCAATGGTCATGACGACATATATGTTTTTAGTTTATTGTAGCCTAACTTATAAAATTAAGTTGGAACATGATTAACTTATGAAGTTACACAAGCTGTTTTAAGTCAGTTTAACTTAATATAAGTTCATTGGACACAAAGTTAATTTCATTCAGCTAAAATAAGGGATTTTTTACAGTGTTTCCTCAACGTTGGGTAGGCCTAAAATATGCAATGTTGTTGTTTTTTTTTTCAGTTTTCTTTTCTCTTTATTTGACATTTTAGAAAATATCAGCTAAGCATTCAAGAAAATAGTTGACTAACTGGTTTTCCAAAGTATAGCCTATATAAAGCATTTTGGAAATGCGTTTTAAGAATCAATTTGTAAGAGCGTTGAGGTCTAAAATTAGCCTAATTGATTAAAAGGTTATTTCGATAAGGACATAATTAATGTTCATTATTTACTAATTAAATATGAAAGAGCCTTTGTAAAAACGCCAAAACGAATGAAAAAAAATATGTTGGCATTTTAGATGTTTTTTTAGAACAAACATTAGGCTATTATAATGGCTGATAACAGCACATTTATTGCGCCATCTCCTCGTCGCATATCAGTGCAGCGCCCATGCGGTGTGTTAATGGGATGTTTAGGATCCGCATCTCATATGGACGAATTGTTTTGTTTAAACGGGTCAAATCCCCCCACACCTGCCCGACTGTCCAGAGTCCCCTGTGGTGACAGTCCACTCCCATTGGTTTGACCGTCGGCGGACCAAAGACTGAATGCGTGTGGCCCCTCATAAATAGCCCTCATTTCCATGTGTCCCGCAAACCAACCTCAACCTTTACGATTCGCGTCCAGCACATTTAGGGTCTCCAACCATGACCCTCTCGCAGGATTACGAACAAGTGCAGCGCACCCCAATCTCTCCAGAAGACGATGAAATAGACATTGTAGGAGGAGACCACAGTGACAGCGAGCGCGAGTATTTCATGCGGGACCCCACGGAGGTGGACCATTCAGGGTCCGAGTCCTCCGGGGAGAGCGAGAGCGGCTTCGCCAGCAGCACCGTCGCCCCGAAACAAAGCTCCTCCGTCAAGCCTCCGTATTCGTACATCGCCCTCATAACTATGGCCATCCTCCAGAGCCCCATGAAGAAGCTCACCCTCAGCGGCATCTGCGACTTCATTAGCAACAAGTTCCCCTACTACAAGGAGAAGTTCCCCGCCTGGCAGAACTCCATCAGACACAACTTATCGCTCAACGACTGCTTTATCAAGATCCCACGAGAGCCAGGAAACCCCGGGAAGGGGAATTACTGGTCCCTGGACCCTGCATCTGAGGACATGTTTGACAATGGCAGCTTTCTGCGCAGAAGAAAACGATTCAAGAGGAACCAGCCCGAGTTCACCAAAGACAGCCTGGTGCTTTACCATCCAACGTTGAGTTATCGGGCATATGGGCGACCTTACTGTGTTTCTGGGGCAGTTCCAGCCCAAACTAATCCTGTTGGATATTTGCCAGTGCCCGATGGCATCATGGTGCCACCTCCCTTTTTTCAATATCAAACTATGAACATTAAAATCCACGACGCTCCAGAAATCCAGCAAAGGCCCGAACACAAAACCCAGAGGTGCTCATTCAGCATTGACAGCATTATGGCCAAATCAACGGAGTCTTCCAGCAAAAGCTCTGCTCATCACCTTACGCCTGACTATAGTTTTGTATTTCCCAGGCCGACAACATCGTGTGTGGCACCAAGTTTGGTACCGGTGCCAACAAGGACTCCTCTGCTCAAAACTGTTCCTTTCTCGGAGACTCTTCGGATGGTTTATCCTCACTGTTGAACTGTGTTTGGGAAGAACTCTTGTTGTTTTAAATAGGCTTTACATAGGCTTGTAAAATAAGAAATTTCTGTCATTGCTCTTATTGATTTAATGTAAATAAATAAATAAATGGTAATATATTTGCTAGTATTGGATGTGTTAAAAAGCTTGTTTGAATAAACCATTATAAGTCACAACTTCGATTGTGTGTTCTCATTATTCGTACTTGGGATTTTCATAGTCTGATGTTTATTTAGGTCACATCTTAAAAAAACGAGTTATTTTTAGATTTTGTTGTAAAAGTTGGAATGTTGAACAGGATAAAAATAAATGCAAGTAAATAAATATAGACTAGACTATATATTATAAGTGTCTTAACAACTGATGATAATAAATGGATGTATGTGAAATATATAGGCCCATAGAGTATCTTACGTGAAAGTCAGTGGGATAATTGTTTAATTGTATTAACTTACTGAGTCGTTTAACAACTTACAACTAGATTATTTGTTCCTTTATTATTTGCTTTTTAACACGGTTTTAAAGACATTTTAAAGTTCTTCTGGAGGTGGTAATATATAGCTAAATTGAGCAAAGTGCGTTTACGATTTATTGTTGAATACAAGCAGCTATTAAACAACTGCTGACTTAAATAAAAAAAAAAAAAAAATATATATATATATATATATATATATATATATATATATATATATATATATATATATATATATATATATATATAATCTGCGTAATAAAGGAGAATATAGTTTTAAAGTTTTGTAAAGTTAGTTTACTAGGCTTTTTATTGTTTACCTTTTTTTTTCGTCAGGAACCCATGCTCTGTGGGATGTACACATTTTTGTTATATTTTTGATTATGCCTAAATGCATATGAAATATACATAATTTATTGTTTTTTTTCCCACAATTGCTGACCAACTTTAAACTCAAACAAATAAATGTGCTGAACAAATGTGAACTTTAAACAGTAATTTGTGTTTATCCACGCTTTTTAATAGGCATACCGTTATAAATATAAAGTCCTTCCTCATTTGTTAAAAGACTGCAAATACATGTGCGTTCAGTAGGTAATTTATTTTTAGATTAGTTTATAATAGCCCGTAATGATTCCTTTTGCTTGCAAGACGATTTCTCTCATGTCCACTAGATGGAGACTAAAGCTCGTAAAATCAGTAACAATGCTTTGATTTCATAACACGTGCTTGATTGAATACTGATACACATTGATACATTTGTGACATGTCGCAACTTAACATTTTAGTCTCTAAACATCCTTATCCTCAGAACAGCATGTCTAGTTTAGTATTTTTATTAAATGGCAAAATGGGTTTGTGGTGCTTAGTTATCAAAATAAAACAACAGAATTCACAAAATTATTTATTTGCATTGTTCATTTATTTAGATTATACAAAAAAGAACGAATCTTCGTACATTCAATATTTTCATTTTCATATAGGTATTTATTAATGTGAATATAATAATTTAACTCTATAACAAAACGTATATTAAAACGAATTGTTTATTATTATTTATTTATTTAATACAGTGTTTTACAGCTTATTAAAAGCCTACTGAAATGTGTTTACTTGTTTGTTTGTACATTTTTAAATAAATGTAAATATTTTTTAGTAGCTTAATGGTCTTTTGGCAACTTCGGGAATTTTTGCCTTTCTTCTTGTGTTTAAATGTATTTATTTTTATTTCTGTAACATTTTATGAATGTTTCAAATTTGCGTCAGGTGAGATTTGCTCTGTGTTCACGCTCCTTTTTGGTCCAGTGCTCCCCGTCCCCGGACAGTACAGAGGCGTCCGGTTACACAGCAGCGCGCTGTCACTATTCGCTCCCCCACATCATGGGCTATTTTTGGCCAGTGCGTTACCTCATTATATAGACTTTTCTTCAACCCTCTTTCCCTTTATGCCAACCAACCGTGCGCGTAACACTGAGAAGAAAAGTTTCAGTGAACGTTAGACCACGATTTGGATACTTCTTTTACATCAGCTTTCTGCGCCTCTACACCCCAGTCTGCCCCGGTGCGATGAGAAGACAGCTGTCGTACACCAGTTTTCCAAAGAAGCGTCACGGGACGCGTCTCAAATAATCCACTCCGACTGAAACGCTCGTTCTGTTGCCTCTATCGACTTCTTCGGGTGCTTTTGACGAGATTTAGAGTAACCTCTCGCACCTCATTCAACAACAGACACTATTTTACCACCCCGAAGCTTTTCAGAAAATCATGGAGACAAACCCTATACCCATTTTGACCATCCAAACTACACCCTTCGATGACCAGAGACCAGGTACAAACGGGCTGCGAAAGAAGACTGCAGTGTTCGAGAGCAATAACAACTATCTTCAAAACTACATCCAGAGTGTGCTGTCCTCCATCGACCTGAGGGACCGACAGGGATGCACTATGGTGGTGGGCAGCGATGGAAGATACTTTAGCCGGGCAGCGACCGAAGTCATCGTTCAGATGGCAGCTGCCAACGGGGTAAGATGCTGTTCTTCAAAGTGAAATATCTATCTATCCAGCTATCCATCCATCCATCCATCCATCCATCCATCCATCTAGCTATGTTTAACTTTTTTTAATAACATTTTTATATAACATTTTCTTCTCCTTATACGTTATATATACTTCAGTCTATACATTATATTCTATTATCTTTTCTTAATAACTACTAAATATAATACATTTTATAATAGAACAAATGTTTATTTATTCACATTATTTCTCGCTTAAATTTTTAATTAAATATTTTATTATTCCTTGACGGGCGAGGCAGTGGCGCAGTAGGTAGTGCTGTTGCCTCACAGCAAGAAGGTTGCTGGGTCGCTGGTTTGATCCTTAGCTCAGTTGGCGTTTCTGTGTGGAGTTTGCATGTTTTCTCTCGTGGGTTTCCTCCGGGTGCTCCGATTTCCCCCACAGTCTAAAGACATGCAGTACAGGTGAATTGGGTAGGTTAAATTGTCCATAGTGTATGAGTGTGTGTGTGAATGAGTGCTTCTGGGTGTTTCCCAGAGATGGGTTGCGGCTGGAAAGCCATCCGCTGCGTAAAAACGTGGTGAATAAGTTGGCGGTTCATTCCGCTGTGGTGATTAATAAAGGAACTAAGCCGACAAGAAAATGAATGAATGAATTATTCCCTGATATCTCTGTACAATCAGAAAGTTGATATAGTGTAATTAAAAAAATAATGAGTCTTTTTAGATTTTCCTAATAAATGTTATATTTATATATGTTTGATGTACTTACTCTATTATAAAGAATTTATTTATTTACATACTAATTTTGTTGCTTATCCTATTTATATTAAATGTATCGATTTGTTTATTTGATTATTTATTTATTTACCCATATTTATTTATTACCCATTATTTACCTATATAATCTACTCATTTTTTATGATCATCATGTTATCTGACTATAATTCAAGCCTGTAGGAATAAAAAGTGTAATCTGATGCCTATGCTTGTTTAGTTTCAGCAATATTGCAAGATTTTTTTAGTTCAAACAGTTTATCTTTGTTTACAGTATATACCTATCAAGAATTTTTGTCTGCATTTTGCTCTCCCAAACTGAGCTGAACAGAAA
>NC_141028.1:33830000-33885000 GCF_052040795.2 Danio rerio
TCAGCTGGGTATCGATTGTGCAAAAGTGTTGCTGTCTGTGTTGTTACAATTGTAATATTTAATACTATTGTGATATTCAAGATTTGTATATTCATACAGCTCTGGATAACTTAAAACAACGATTAGACCTTCAGAGCGGTGTTAATGCGTCCTGAAGTAAAGCGAAACGGCTATAAACTCCAGCAAGATAGAGTGATTATATGCAGAGCCATATACCTTTATCTCTAAATAAAGTAGGCTATAACTATAGAAACTGTGTTTATTTTAACTGAAAGCTTCGTCGTGTTTTCTGACCTCACGCACCTGTCAGTCAGCACTCCCAAAGGTTCAAACAGAAAGCGCACTGCACGGTTACAGAAAAGTTTGGCTGTTACCTGACATCTGGTGAACGCCCATCCCTCTCTGCGCAGCCACATTAACAGTGTGAGCAAATCATCGTATATGCGCTGAAAATCCGGCCGCTTTGACAGCATTGGCAATGTTTCTGGCATTGTCGGTTGTCAAGCGGGGTTAAGTTGGTTTTGTTTTTGATATTCCTGACACATTCAGACGGTCCCTTACTAAGAGCTCCGTGCGAGCTCTCCCGGCTAAATATTGCGAGGGCTTAAACGGAGCAGTGCTTGTAATGTCGAACGAAAAAAAGTGTTAATTAGCTCAACTTTTGCAGGCACGCGTAACGTTATTGTAAAGGTATCACGGGGTGGGTGTGTCGCGATTCTTCCTTATTACACCGCGACACAGGATCGTAGATCTGAGTGTCGCGATTTCGATTTTATATCGTGTATCGTTACAGCCCTAATATATATATATGTATATGTGTGTGTGTGTGTGTGTGTGTGTGTGTGTGTGTGTGTGTGTGTGTGTGTGTGTGTGTGTGTGTGTGTGTGTGTGTGTGTGTGTGTGTGTGTGTGTGTGTGTGTGTATATGTGTATATATGTATAGTAGCTCTTCCTTTTTGATAAAAAGAAATAGCTAATAGTGGTCTGTTTATATTTGATAAATGAGTTCAATCTAAATGACAGCCACTGTATATAAAAACAATGGTGGGTCTGTCTAACTTTAAAACACAGCGTTCAGTGTGTAGTTCAAATGAGTCTGATATGTTTGTGGTCTGTACAGACTTTAGCATACTTGCGTCTCTGAGCTGGACCAGACTGTGTGTGTTTTCTCTGTGGTAATTTGCATAACAATAAAGTGAAACCAGACTACATTCAACCCATCATCTATCTATCTGTCTATCAAAGACAAATAATAAATTCTTTGGTTTCTTGTAACCATTTACAAGTGCCAAATTTGAAAATATAAATGTAATTAACAATATAATATAATATAATTAATGTAATATAAGACAATTAACCCCTCAGGTACAGATTATTTGCTTTCTATATTAATATAAAATAATTATTTAATATAAATATAATTATCTTGCACAGTTAAAATATTAATCCCTATTATACACCCCTTTTACAGTTTTTAGGATTTTTCTGGTCATTTTTGCAACCTGTCACTTCAGCCTGCTAAAAATTTCATAAACTTCAAGATTAGCCGTTAGAAACTTAGTGGATTTTTCTGTGCATTGAGTAGCTGTCAGCACTTCATTCCCTCTTTCTCATATCCTCAAGTCTCCAAAGAGAGATAGGTTAACATTTTCCCATTTGCAGGGCAAACTCTCCTCAATCAGGCTGCTTATGTGTGACAGCTTTATTGTTCCCTTTAGGGTCTTCAGGGCTGCCCATATCAATGCTGTGTGAAGGCTTTGTATAGCCAATGACTGCATCCCTCAATTCAGAATAAAAGCTTTTTCTTGCATCTGACACAATGCATTGCATCTCCACCATTTTCAGGGTCAATTTGACCTACAGTCAGTGGTACAGTACATTTTGCAGTTGGAATCATAGACAGAGAGCTGATGATAGTGAATGGCATTGAAGAAATATAATGGTTTCTTATTTTATATATGAAACTGTTTGAAAGTTTGAGATTTTAATGAGTGTCAGACGTTTATACTCACAGAGATTACATTTGTTTAATCAAATTACACTAAATTATTACATAAAAAAAATATTGATGTGACTCAAAGCTGAGTTTTTCGCATCATTACCTGCTTTTACTGTCATGATCTATCAGGAATCAGACTAATATGATGGTTTGATCATCAAAATCTTTTTATTAATGTTGACAACAATGGTGCTGCTTAATTTTTTTTTTTTTTTTTTGGAAAACATAATACATTATAGTTCTCTTTAATCACAGATCTTTAAAAACCATTTATTTGAATCAAAGTGATTCGGAGCTCTTTTTATCGTCTCTCCTTGCTAAATAACAGTCAGTTATTTTAATAATTTGTTTATTATTCTGACCCAAAATATATTTACTCCTTAGTAACGTTAATGTATATGTGTAAATAAATGGGCTAAATTTCTACATGGTTTATTGCTCAAAATGATAGTTCTCATAGAGTCTGAAGATACAATTAACAATATTCAAGGCAGGTGATTTAATGTTTGGTAGTGCTTGAAGGGATATGAATTTTGGAGAAGCAGCTTTTCGGTTTCCCATGCTGACAGAGCGTTTGCTTGCTACAGGCTTTCAGCATGCTACGTCTCTGAGAGGTTGTGACACACCATTTAAACAGATCATTTACCCTAAAAATGAAAATTCTGCCATGATTTACTCATCCTCATGTTGCTAGAAATTTTTGTTAATCCTCAGATTTTAATAGATAGTAGATATTTTGTCAAATTTGAGAGATCATTTGCATCCATTAAAGGGCTTTTTTTCCCAAAACTCTGATGCTTGAAAATATTCGTAATATAAGAGATCAAAAATAAAATCTTCAAGAATCAAGTGGTTTAATCCTAGACTTCAGAAGAGATATGATCACAGATTATATAATGAAAAGATAGATTAACAGTGATTAGTGAGCTTTATTTGCTTCATGGAAGCTAAAACATGCTCAATGTGTGATAAACAAAATGAGATTCTTTCTTGTGTGTGACAGTTTTGACTTTCAGAATGAACCAATGAGGCTTGTTCTCTCTCATCAAGCTGATCTCATCAGTGTCGATATATTTATATGTTAAATAAAACCCCAAATTAAATCTAAATCTTTTTGGTGAACAGACTTTTTTAAAACAGAAATTTGTATAAAAAATATCATAATTTGTTCTCTAAGGATTAACATACATCTCACTGATTTAGAATGACATAAAAGTTAATGACATTTTTTTCATTTTAAAGTGAAGTAAACCTTTAACCATTGCAGAAAATGCTAAATCTTCTGCAGTGAAAAGTAGTCAATTGTTGTATTCGCCAACAAATCTGTCTTTCTTGTGCCGTATTACAGCGCTAATGCAAATTAACCAACAGAGGCTGATGGAAAATTTGTGCTTCAGCTGTATATTGTTGTGAAACCACAAAAAAGTACTTTTAAGTAAAAAAAAAAGCGTTTAAGTACAGATTTTAGCTTAAATTAACACTACCAACACGCAATGCGTCTCGATTCCAATAACAAACAAACTGGCTGTCTGCAACAAAAGTGACGTGACATGACAGAAACATTTAAATACCAGTCACTGCACTTCTAATGAAATTTTGAAGGCTTTAATCTAATTAATACCTCTTTAACATTATTAATAGGCTACTGAGTAACTAATGTTTTTGGTTTGCACTGGCACAGTTCTGACTAACCGTCTGCTATTTATTTCATTTTCAAGATCTGAGGTAAACTCTCTGCTGCTGCTTTCAGTAGTATGACAATACATGTCACGTAAAATAGTGTTTAAACACATCAGTAACATTTAACACTTAAAAAAAACACATAATCTGTACCTGTGGTGGTCATTGTCTTAGTAGTATATGTTGTTGTTCTGCCATGAAGTCACAGAAAATTAAAGCATTTTTAAAATAGAAATTTTGCGTGTCGTCGTCGCAGATGGTCAGGACAATGCAAAACATATATTTTATTGCGTTTATTGCATGTTGCTGCGCCACATGTTGTTAGTACATGGAGTATGTATGTCACCAGAAAATGTTGTTCCTTTTCACGCCTATGATATTTACAGAGACAAATTATTGATAAACAAAATATTTTTTAAGCAGCTTTAATTTATTTAAACAATCAAATAAACTCCAGTGTCTGTGATTTGTAATGGAATAATTTGTTTCACTTGTCTATCTCCATATGGACTTTTGTCAGATTTGCAAAAATGTAGATAGCCCGTCTAGTGGAATATGAAATGTGCAATGGAACTTACCCAGAGCAAGGAAACAAAGCGACTAGCCATGTAATTTCCAGTGAGGCATGTAATTTCCAAAGAGCTTGGGTTGAAATCAACCATGTTTTTAATACAAACGAAAAAAAATGTAATAATAAAAATGGTTATTGTTGTTAAACTATTGAAACCACAATTCAACTATAGTTTTAATATTAACCAATATTAAACTTATACTATTAAATAATATAATACTATAATATTACTTGAAGAACCCTGATCCTCCAAATGCTAATCAATGCCTTTAAAACACATGGTTACTACACTTTTCCCACAATAAAACATAGTTAATTTTCATAGCAGAAAAAAATTCTAGTCTGATTGTCATCTGGTCTATTTTTTTGTGTTCAGGTAGAGGAGATTGTGGACGTGGGCACGTTTGCATCAGAAGACATTCACATTCCCAGCATCTACGTCCACAGGATTGTGAACGGAGATCATTATGAGAAGCGAATCGAGGTGAGCTGGCATGACTTGACTGGCTTGTTTCTGTCAGTTTTCCTTGATCAATCTAACCTCTGTCATCTTTTATCTCTTATTGCCGTTGTCATTTTATTGACTGACCTTTTGCAGAGGCGTACAGTCAAGAAAGCCCAGGCTGAAAATCCCAAACCCAAGAAAGACTCTGATATTGTGAGAGAGAGGATTATTCGTAGAGCTGCACTCGAGTTTGAGGACGGGATGTACGGTATGCATAGTATTTCAGACCATTTTGCTTAAATTTTTGCTTGTAAAGTTGATAAACCTTTATCCTTTAAAGAAACTGTTAACTTTTTTTGGAAAAGACTGATTTTACAACTTATCTAGAGCAGTGTTTCTCAACCACGTTCCTGGGGGACGACCAGCTCTACACATTTTCCATGTCTCTTTAACCAAACACACCTGATTCAGATCATCAGCTCATTAGCAGAGATTGGCTGTTTTTCAATTCCATGAATGCAGAGAACGGACTTGAGTTCTCGTGGAGAGTGGTCTTGCCAGGTTACCTTGTGAGAACACAAAATGCGATGGTCACATGACCTTCACATATTTTTTTTTTAAAGAAAATTATTTAAACGATACAGCATTCATACAACAATTATTTTGTTTTTCCCTCATTTCAATACATAAAAAGTGCATAAAAGTCTTACAAATATACTTTGCACAAAACAAAACCGATTTTAATAGGAAATTCAGCAGATAATGCGATTACGGCTTTATTTAGATTTTCATTGTGAATGTTTACTTTCACCATCTCATTTAGAGAAACTCCTGAGATAAATAAGTTATATCTCTGAACTTTAATAATAAATCTATATTTTTATATTTAAAAATTTGTGCTTTCCATCTCCTTTATTCAGTCGCAAAGACTTCTGAGATTTTGTCGATCAATTTTTGTGCTCAAGTCTGCATCCACGTATCCTTGATATCAAGAACACATCCAGGAACTTTCACACATCCTCCATTTTTGCGATTTTGAGTTTTGGAACTGAAGTTGGACAGTTCATGATGATGTTACATGAGAACACGAGGACGCAAGAACACTGAAAAACGCATATTGTGAAAAAAGCCACTGAAAGTCCTGTAATGGGTGTGACAAACAAAGGAGACATACAAAACGTGGAATGAGGTTGAGCTGCCTTATAGTTTTACCATTTTCAATCCATTCAGCCAATCTCCAGGGGCCTCATGTATCAATTCTGCGTACGCACAAAAACTTTGCGTACGCCAGGTTTCACGCTCAGAATCGTTCACGTTTGGATTTACTAACAATGAACTGAACATGGGAATGTGCGCAGCGTCAAGGCAGCTTTATGGCTGGCGTACGCACATTTTTTGTGCGTGTCTGTTTTATTTCCATTGGCGACTCCTAGAGGCAGTTGTGTTAAATTCCTCTCTACAAAGTGTCTTTGAGTCTTGCAATGGCAGCTGTATGAGACGGGTTCATCTAGCAGGTATATAAGGTTTCCATACCACGTAGTTGGCCAGCTAAACATTAAAGCACAATTTGCAGCGGTCGCCTGTTTTCCCAATGTAATCTGAGCTATCTACTGCTCGCACATTGCTATAAAGACACTATCTGAAGATGAATTTGCATGCGTGAATCAGAAACATTTCCATTCAATAAATGTGCAAATAAAATATGATGCACAAACTTATTAATGATTCCTACTTGTCTTTCTCATGATAAATAGTTGGCAAAATCTGATATGTAGCGGGGGGAAAAAGAAGAAAGAGTTCATCAAACGCTGGATTCGAACCGAGTTCATGCTCGAACGTGTCAAAACATGTTGACATGCGTCTTACAAGCTGCGCCACTGAGACTGTTACGGGTATTGCAACAGTTTACAGTTATAAACCACACTATTTCTTCTTTAATTCACTCAGTGCGATGTTCAGACCCAACTGTGTTAACCGCATCAGCTAAACTCTCCCACTCTTATTTTTTTCTTTTGTTGTTAATTCCGGAGAACAAACTTGCAAATAACACCGCTTTTCTCCGGTCTACCTCCGAAAGGAGCACCTCCAATTCACATTCTGTTCAAAGTTTCTCTTTTTGCTTGCTTTTGCCATTGCTTTTTCGTTGGGTTTTACCATTAGCATAGTCATTAGCATATTCATACGGGGGAGGAGGCAGGGAGGGGTTTTGTGCTTGTGCATGTTGCGCTCAGTTTCACGTTCATTCAGATGTACAAAAGAATATGCGTGAGATTCGGCGTACGCAGTGTTTCATACATCTGAATTTTTTTCTGCGTACGCACAAAGCTGTTAATGTGCGTACGCAGAAAAAAATTCAGATGTATGAAGCACTGCGTACGCCGAATCTCACGCATATTCTTTTGTACATCCAATGTTTTAGTATGATTTCCACGCAAGTCTTCGTACATGAGGCCCCAGGTCTGGCAGGAGCCCTTTTAGCCTAGCCTATCATAAGTCATTGAATCGGATTAGACCATTAGCATCTTGCTAAAAAAAGAGGTTTGATAATTGCCCCATTAAAAGATTGACGTTCTGAATATGCACTGTATTTTTGTTGACTAGAAAAGACTCTTTTCAAAAGAGTGTGTTTTATGATGCTAGTCAGCCATAGTGTATCAACCATCTTAAAGCGCAGGTGCTTTTTTCTGCACACAGATTACATTTTACAACTGCAGTTGCACAGAGCACACCGTCAAAATGCAAGGTGCAGCAGGCAAATGCTAGATGCACACAGGGCACATAAACAGAGTCACAAATTATTTATGCCATTCGAAAACCATTTAAAAAGGCACCTAACATTTTGCCACACATAAGTGTGATCAGGGCCTGAGCAGCCATTCATCACTCACAGGAAACATACCTGTACGCTCTCTTAAGAAGCAGTCACAGTTGCCTCTAAATACAAGGCAAGACACAATAATCATTATCATTAATATTAGGATAGAGCAGGTGATTGATGTTTGGACTTCTAAATTATATGTATGCTCATATACAGTTGAAGTCAGAATTATTAGTCCCCCTGAATTATTAGCCCCCCTGTTTATTTTTTTCCCTTATATCTGTTAAACGGAGAGATGATTTTTTCAACACATTTTCAAACCTAATAGTTTTAATAACTCATTTCTAATAACTGATTTATTTTACCTTTGCCATTATGACAGTAAATAATATTTAACTAGATATTTTTCAAGACTTCTATAGAGCTTAAAGTAACATTTAAAGGCTTAACTATGTTAATTAGGTTAACTAAACAAGTTAGGGTAATTAGGCAAGTTATTTCCTAAATCCTTCCCCTCTCTCTGCTCCCAATACTTTCCGGTCAGTCCTCCATTATTCTATCTTAATAAAAGGGGTAAAAAATGTGCGTATGCTTGTTTAAGAAATAACACTGATTTTGTACTAAGACTGATGGAAGTTTGAGCGAGATGCTAATAATCTAATCCAATTCAATGATTCATGCTTAGCTAAAATTGCTCCCACCAGACTCAGAGATTGTCTGAATAGATAAAAAAAATGTAAAACTCAACTGTTTAACTCCACGGGACTTGTAAAATTAAACTATTTCAAATAAAGGAGGAGTGTTTAACTCTTGCCGACTTTAATTGAGAATTCTGTCATTAAATGCTCACCCATTATGTCTCTACAAATTTTTGGGAATGCAAACAAATCATGCAGTTAAAATGAACTTAATACACATTGAGTTTACTGGTCACACTTTACAATAAGGTTCATTAGTTAATGTTAATTAATGCATTTACTAACATGAACTAACAATGAACAATACATTTACTACAATATTTGTTCATGTTAGTTAACATTAGTTAATGAAATTACAGTTGTTCATTGTTAGTTCATGTTAACTCATGGTGCATTAACTAATGTCAACAAGCATGGACTTGGATGCTAATAATGCTTTAGTAAATGTTCAATTATGATTAATAAATGCTGTACATGTGTTGTTCATGATTAGTTCATGTTAGTAAATGCATTAATTAATGAACCTTATTGTAAAGTGTTACCAGTTTACTTTTATTTTACCACTTTATTGGAAGTAAAGAAATGTATTTCCTGCATAGTTCTTATGATAATCCATTAATGCAACCTTTTTAGCAAACCTGGGCATCGGAATCCCCATGCTGGCCAGTAATTTCATCAAACCAGATATTACCGTCCACCTGCAGAGTGAAAATGGCATTCTGGGCCTGGTAAGCACTCCTTTCACATAATTGTATTGAATTGGCTAAATACAGTTACAAAAGCAATGCAACGTTTGCTTTGATTTTAAGTTTTAAATACCTTACAAGCATGTTTATGCTACGAAGAGTAAATGATCACTCTTAAAGTTTGTATCTTTTTGTTTTGTGCAGTTTCATTTGACAAGCTGAAATTATAATAAAGTTAAATTATCGAGAGCTACACTGTCATTTAAAAGTTTGGGCTGAGTCACTCTTTTTCTTTTGAAAGAAATGCATTCTTTTATTGTGTGATGATGCATCAAACTGATAAAAATGACTGTAACTGCATTTATTATGGTGCAATTTTGATTTTATTTTAAATAAATGCTGTTCTTTTAAACCTTCCATTTATCAGATAATCCAAAAAAGCATCATGGTTTTCACATAAATATCAACGTGCTTTGTTATGCTAGTTTAAAGGTTTCCTAAAGGTCTCTTACAACAAGATGCTTTCATCTTCTGCTGATGTACATTTAAAATCACCTTATTTTTCAGAATCTTAAATTGTTTGTTCGAAGATTCATTATTTCTAAATCCCCACTTTTCCACAATCATTCTCTGCTGTGATCGATTGGACGGCCCAGTGTGTGTTTGGTCTATATAGCAAACATTGTGTGTCAGAAACCAAGCGCTAATAACTATATTTGAATCTCAGGTACAGAAGCTTTTTTGGTCCTCAACAATTGTAAACACTGTAGGACAGTAATAATGGTATGGATTTAACTATGTTAATTTGTGCTTGAGTGTAATAATAAAACACTGGAACTAGAAGAACTATTTGTTCCAAACCTAAATTACAAGCATGACTTGGAGCATGACAAGCATGACTTGTTTCTCACTTTAGAGAATTTCGAGAATATTAAACAATAATAAATGTTTCTTTCGGGATTTATATTAGTCACCACTGGTTTTGTTTAGTGATCATGCTCAGTGTCTGAATTCTGTGATTTTCATTTCTCCCATCATAAACAACAGACACAATGTAAAAGATTTATCTCACAGCTTCATTAATTATAACAGGATTTGTTCTCGAATAACTGCTTTGTCTTGGCGATAAATGCTTCTCCCTGGCATGAATTTGAGCACACAAACCAGCTAATGCATAGGTCTCAAACTCAATTCCTGGTGGGCCTACACAGTTTTGCTCCAACCCTAACCAAACACACCTGATCCAACTAATCAAGGTGGTCAAGACCATTGTAGACCACTAAGCAGGTGTGAGTCGGAGGTGTTTGGAGCTAAACTGCGCAGAGCTGCGGCCCTCCTGGAATCGAGTTTGAGACCATTGAGCTAAAGTGTTTGAGGTCAGTTCATGACATTTTGACAGTTCATGGGCAGCCAATGAACACCATAGGCTAGTTACTCATGTGTGATTGATCAGTTACAGAAGTGAAGCTGAAATTGCTGATGAATCATTATGACGGTTAACAATCATTTGTTTCTATTTTTGAGAAAATAGCTGTGTGCTTTGACCTTTTAAAATGTTGCCTTTTCTCAAACAGTTATACACTACACACTGCATGCAAAAAAATATTTCAAATAGCTTAATGGTGTACTTTAATTTGGTAGCAAGATTTTTTGTTTACAAACCATACACCATGTTTTCTACTTTTTTAGTTATTCAAACCTATTTTTTTTCTTCAGGGGTATTAACTTAGTATTAACTTGGAGCCCAAGTTGTGACACATTGTAAAAAAAAAACATCCAAGTATTTTACAAACATAATGTTTGGGAACACATGTGAAAATGCTATTTCAGACATCATATTAGCTTTTCAGTGCACTAATATGTACATTTTGATTTCATCATGCGATTTTCAAAGGACAAACAACATTTACAAGGCCAACACCCATCTAATCACTAACAATATTTCAATAAAAGTTTAAAGAGATGTTTATTTATTTATAAAATCTATTTACTTATTGATTTAATTATCTTTTTATCAACAACATGCGTTTTTAATGTTTAAGGTTTTAACTTGTCCATTAAAAAGCAATCTTTACTGTTGTGCCTTGTGTAAGTCTGACATTTCATTCATTATGATCTTAAATTGTCTTAAATTCGACTTGATAAAACCTCTAGAAACGCTGATTTTCTTTTTGTTTTAGTAATGAAGTATTATTATATTCACACCTCACATAGTAAACGTTTCTGTAATGCCAGATTGACTGGAACGCAAGTGCAACATTTTTTTACTGCTGAAAGCGTCTGGAACACAGCGTTTAAGCACACAAACAGTGCATGTTTAGTAAGGGAACAATGACATTATTGTCACAGCTGAACAACATCATATGCCACGCTAGAACCATTGCATTAGTTGAGAATCACTTGTCCAACTCAGCCAGTGCCTCGATTGCTGTGTCAGTATTAGCAGCAGTATAATAAATATGGGAAGAGTTACCATTGGAGACCTCCACACTTTCATATGTGGGTGTATTAAAAAAAAAACAACGAGTATATCCATTTTTTTTTCGAACTAAAGCTAGATCTTGGAACAGAACAAGTGGAGTCCACTCACATTAGAGTAGATTTTTTGAAAAACATTGTAATTACTTGGCTTTAATGTACATTTTAAAATAAGATAATGCTAATTAAATGTGACTATATGAAATATATATGTATTTGTATGTATGTATGTGTGTGTGAGTGTGTGTGAGTGTATATTTGTATGTGTTTATATATATATATATATATAATTTATATAATTTTTTTTTTTTATCTAAAGCTTTTGACACATCTTAGGGTGGCATTGAATCTTTTCTAAAACATTGTCAGTTATTGGTAGTTATATATGAATGCGTTGTGAGCAGAAATTCATCATATTAAAATTAACTTTGAAAGGTTGTGTGACACGGAATAGTGATGTAAGGATTGCCATCTCAAAAATAAATAGCATTTTAATATAAATTGACTTCACAATCTTACTGTTTTTACCCAATCTGGCCAGTACCCATCCAATTAGTAAATAAATAAAAAATAAAACTTTTAAGTTTTTTTAAGAGTGTACTTTTAACTCTATTTACCATAATGGTTTAATTATTTTTTTTTTTTACAAAAACATTTGTTTAAAAGTTTTCCATGTATTTCCTACTGAGCAAGCTGACCCGCACAGACATTTATTTTTTTCATTTTAGTTTATTTTTTAAAGTTGTATTTTTACAACTAGAGCTTGCTTGTTTTGAAAATATTTAAAAATTTTTGCTCAGAATGAACTAGAATATATATATTTTTTAATTATTCAATTATTATCATTGTATTATTAAATGTATTAAATTAGAGAAAAAAAGTTTGATAGGGCAAATAAAAATCTTTTCCAACTGGGCCATTTGAAAAGCTGCTTAGCATGTAGCCCTGTACGAGTTTAAAATTTCATTCATAATGGTCTTAAATGCTTGAAAGGTCTTAAATTTAACTTGGTGAAACCTGCAGAAAACCTGGTTAAATGCTTATCTCTAATGTTATTTAAAGTAATATTTTATTGTATTTATTTCTGTATTAAAGGAATAGTTCACACAATATATTTATTTATATAAATAAATTTATATATTTATTATCTGTTTTTTTGTCCTGTCTCTGTAATTCTGTTGCACTGTAGAAGCTTTGTCACGAAAACAAATTCATCGTATGTGCGAACATACCTGACAATAAAGCTCTTTCTGATTTCTGAAATGAAAATTGTCAAACTGATTCAAACCATTACGAATTTCTTCTGCTGAAAACAAAATAATATATTTTATATATGTTGAGAGTAGTCTTATAAACAATTGAAAGTAATCATTGATGACTTTTTATCTTTTTTCCTACTGTAGAAGTCAGTTTTCATAAATTGTCTGGTAACAAGTGTTTTTGTATCTGTGTGTGGTCATCAGAAGTGAAATATATATATATAATACATCATAATATCATAAGCAGGTAATTTTATTTTTTGTAATTCAGGGTCCCTATCCAACAGAGGACGCGGTTGATGCGGATCTCATCAATGCCGGTAATAATTATCCCTCACTTTCGTACTTAAGGACAGTTATGCAGCATTAGCATAAATTACTTTTTAATAACCTAATTTGTTCATTCAGAGCACTTAATGAAAGCTCTTATCATTTCACTCTCTCCATTTCAGGTAAAGAAACTGTCACAATACTTCCTGGAGCTGCTTATTTTTCCAGCGACGAATCCTTTGCCATGATCAGAGGGTAAGGACAAATTGTACATTAATCCAGCATTTGTGTGACCAGCATAAATGAGTACACTCAAACTGATAAATCAGGGGAAAAAAACAGTCATCTTGCTTTTTAAATACTTTCTATGGGATCGTATTAAATAAGATATTTACGCAAATCTGTTTTTTTTGGAAACAGCTTACTTGAAGGGGTGTTCATAAGACTGCCATGAAACTTTTATAAACATGACATGATGCATATATTGAATATGAAGGAGATTTTATGTATACTTATGGCTTAAACTGTCATTAAGTGTCATTCACTCAGTTGAGTCATTTCAAATGAAAAGGTGACATTGTTTAATATGTGTTTAAGACAACATAATTTGTCAAAAACATGTCATTATAATTGTGTCATTAATTTTATAACATCATCATTAGTATTTTTCTTGACCTCAACTATAGTGGTATTAATTCAGTTTGCCATTAAAATGTCATTAAATATTCATGACATTGCTCTAAAATAATTTGACAGTGTATGGACAATTTTGATGAGAACTTTTGATGGAAAAGTAATTTTGTTCCACTAAAAAATCAGTTTTATCAGAAAAATATTAATGACACAAATATAATGGTTTCATGACAATCATGTTTATGACAGAGTTATGACAAGTTATGCTGTCTTGATAATATAAAGTTGTCACAACACAGACAAAGCCAGTTTTACAATGTATTTGTTGTGATCGCCAGTAGTGTTACCCTCCCTAGAGATCACTTCATATATCCTGCTGAACAAATTCAAGTCATTGTGACAATCAATTCCTGCTACAGCTAATCATAATCTGTACACTTAAGCCCTTTTCACATAACACAAATTAGTCACTAATTCAAATTATGCAATTTTGTCTTGATAAAATCTTGACTTATCGTGGGTAACAAATGTGCCAAACTACTTGTTCTTCACGATCAGTCATCCTGTGACCTCTACGACGAGCATTATTTCCCAAAGCATTCACAAGTGTTGCTATAACAATGTTTTTTATCATAGTTTCAATGTTTTTTTTTTTTTTCTTATGTCAATATCAATAAACGCTGATGCTGGTTGACAACTAGGCTACATTATTTAAAGGCATTCGTTTTAACATTGATTGGATTAAACGTGTATTTTTCATTTTTAATATTAAGATATGTTCTTTGAAAACTAAATGTATATTTTTCTGCCATGGGTTGCTTATTAAACAATCCCTTGCCTGAACTTGCCGCGAGTGAGACAGAGAAAATAAAAGCACATCAGCACCAAGGCAAAATCAGATGTTCATGACACAATAATGTAAAAAAAAATGGCAAGGTTAGTAATACAACAATTGCAGTGAATCATTAATTAAATCCTTTATTTTCACGAATCAAAACAAATCATCCTCCCGCACAGTTAATGGTGGACTTGCATAAACAAAAAAATTATTCATGTATTTTTCTTGAAACAAATATCTTTTTGAAGCGAATTATGTTTGGTATAATTTGTATCTTAATTTTAATGTTGTTTTTTTGTTTGTTTTCAAGTTATCTACTAAATAAACAAGAATAACCAATATCATCAGGTGAAGTGGTGCTAAAACAGTCTGCTATGCTTCAGTTATTTAACAGATTCACAAAATGATCTGTTAAATAAAATAAAATCTAGCCTAAAATCAAGTACCTTAAATAAGTAAGGGTTTAGCAATGCATTGGCAGCACTGATTTGTTTCCAGATTACCTCAAAAGAACAAACTCATTTGGAAAGCTGAGTGAACTTGTTGTAAGAATGGGGATGTCAGCATATTTGTGTCAGTCTGTCAAATAGAATAGCTTAAAACACATTAGTATTTTAGAGAAAGTAGTTAAACTTTGCGTAACCAATGATTGATCTTATCCACCTGAGACCCACCCGTAAGTAAATATGCAGCCTATTTTTTTGATTAACTGACCCTTAGTTTAATGGCAGCATCCGTGGATATTACTGAGAAATGATGTGCTCCTATTGTCCAGTGTCACCCATGTGATCTAACTTGTCATGAAGATTGGGGAAAAAGGTAAACATGCTTTCTGCGATGGTGTCTTGAGGCATCGCAGACATGGTATCAATTGTTGTGAACTATGCCCCATTACACGAGAAGAAACATTTGTATCTTGTGTCACGTTGCCCATTTGTCATTTACGAATCCCCAGGACACCCTGCATCAAGGAAATCGTGCCGATATCATAACAAAATTATGTGATTTGACCAGGGCTTTACACCCATTACAGCTGCAGATAATTTACACAGATTACACATACTATTTAAACACTAATCATACATTCATCCATAGTTGAGTCTTGTTTAGCATTTGTTGCTGCATTTCTAAGCATTTCTAATGTTTTTGCCTTCCTGTGTTTTGACCCTTTGGACTATTTATATTGTTTTGATGCTTTGCTGCCTGACTCAGCAACAGATGTGTAAATGAAAGGTGTATTTACAGTTCAAGTAGTTAATGATAATGTACTTTAGCTGTGTGTGAAATCAGGATGAACTTGAAACAGGTGTGTGGATGCAAGGTTTGATGGCATATGAAGTTTGGAAGGATATGGAGGCAAATCTGCTGGCAAACACAACAGTATTTGTTCATATGAAGTTGTCATAACAAACACATCTCAAACAATGTCATTTTTGCATTAAACATGCAGATCACACATGATGACAGTTGTCGTGAGCATGGATAAAAATCACATATTCATGATGTCTCATGTCATGATTATAAAGATTTCATGACAGTCTTAAGTTATGAACACTCCCTTCAAGTAAAGTGTTGGTTTTACAATCAGTTCCAAAGCCATTAATGAAACTAATCCATCAACTTAAAACCATGGAAAAAAAATCAATACTCTTCAACCACTACGCATGCTGAAAATGCTAAATTTAAAATACAATTTTAAGTATAAATGGTTGATATTCAAAAAATAAATACATATACATTTTTAAGGGGTGTACTCCTTAATTCTGGGCACTGTATGTCGTAAGTAAAGTTTTGTAACCATTCCCTTAAATCATTTTTCCACACGTTGACTGTTTTCACTAGCTAAGTACTTTGACTCCATTGCTGACACTTGTGGGTGGAACTTAGACATTTGGATTATAAATGTGACTTTTTGTGTCAAGACATGCACAGTGGCTGATTTTGGGGGGTGTAAGGATTTGGTTTGCAACGTGTAGAGGGTTGTGTTAATGGCAGAATATGCAGTGAGTCGGCTGTGATGCTGACTGCGCCTCAGGCCACGTTGGCTGACATTTTCAGCTCTGTCAAAACAGGTGGCTAGTTTAATTGGATGCTTCTTGTACTGCTCAGTAGGGTAAGACGGCGGAACGGAGGTGCTTTGTCTCTGCCGGGACTGTTCTGGTCTTTATGGAGAGACCATGCGGTGCTGTCAATAAAGCAATTGACTCTTGCCGGTCTTAAGTGCGGCAGTGTGTAATTGTGCATTCTGTGTGTGTGAATATCAATTTCCTGACAACATCATTTTAAGTGTTGTTTTCCCTGACACAAAGGGGGCCAAAGAAGCTACTGAAGTGTAAGATCAGATGAAATGATTTTTTTCATTATTTAATTTCAAGTATGTGACTCTGATCTTATGTTGCAGGAGGATATATCCTGCAGGAAAGCTTTTTTCAGCTTTCAGAACATGTTAAAATCTTAATTTAGAAGATTAAATATTTGACTGGTTTGGTCCAGGGTTACATATTGTAAAAACAAATATTATTGTTTGGTAAATATTTATTTATTTATTTATTTATTTATTTATTTATTTTATAATAATAAGCGCAAGTAGGGGCCACAATGTGACTCAGTGGTTAGGATTCAGAAGAAAAAGGTTGCTGGTTTGAGTCTAGGCCAGGAGGCATTTCTGCGTGGAGTTTGTATGTTCTCCCAGTGTTCGCAGGGGTTTCTAAGGGACTTACCCAAAGGAAAATAAATGAAAAATCACAAGTAATCTGTTAATTTTTATATGCACTCAAAAAATGACGTTTGCTATTTGTTTAAACTTCTAATTTAAAAATGAGCTCAAACAACACAATTCTTGAGTTTTTTTTTTTTTTTTTTTTTTTTTGGGGGGGGGGGGGACAACCTAATTTTTTTATGTTCATTCCACTTTAATTAGTAAAATTGAATAAGTTACCTAAATTCCTGCATGATGTCCAAACACAAAATGGAACGCAGCATTTTTTATAGCGTAGCACAAAAAGATATAAAAACTAATATTTATAAATGCTACAGCAGTCAGAAGTGAGAAAAGGAGTATAGATGACCTTGACTTGAATGAGTTTAAATGAGTTCATCCCTGTTCTCTTTCTCTTTGCTGTGATCTTGATCTGCTCTTCTTCTGCAATGTTGAACCAATTGCCCATTGAGAGTTTCTACATTTATCTCTTGCGTCGTGCATTTGTCCTTTGGCCTTTACCTGGACTACCGGCTCTTGGAGAGTTTCAGTCACTTTATATGGCCTCACCATCTAATAAAGTCAGTGAAAACTGGAACTTGCGGCCAGTTAAATAGGATTGGTACAATAATTCAGACAAAATTATGAATAAAACCCAAATATCTTTATTCAACAACTTGTTTAAGCAGAGGAAGCCTGTTGTATATGTTAACAGCTCTGCATGCATACAGTGCACAGTGCTCTCATAAATGAACATCTTGAACTGATGCTAAAGAGTAGTAGTAGTAGTTAAATAAATTTATAAGTTTGTGCACAAAATTATTCTTTTAATAAGAAGAAAGAAGTACAATTAAAAGTTTTAGGGGAAAAAGGAACTAGAGTGGCGCCAAAGCAAAGAACTAAACAAAACCAAAAAGCCACCTAAACTAGAACACAAGATCCCCCTCTAAACTTACTAATAAAAATCAAAATGTGAAAAAGAAACCGAAATCTTCAGCGTTTGCGACGCCACACCTAAACTCCCTGAAATAATAAGCAAAAATACAAAATGCAGCACTCACCCACTTACCTAGTGTTCCTGAACATTGAAGTTACCTACGGGCAAAATGTATGTCGCGCGACTTAGTAAACTATTCCCTTTTCCCCAAAAAGGAATGATAAACTCTTTAACCATGACCTAATTTACATCGATGTAATTATTCAGAAACACAGAACAAAGCATACATTATGAACAGCAGCGAGCGAACACAAACCAACACGCACAGTAGGTAAGTTATCTTCAGGGTGGAGTTAGTAAATGTTTTGTTTATTATTTTGGCCTTGCTCAGCCCTGAAGCTTTTTGTTTGCGCTCATTTATTTGTTTATTGTAAATACAAACCTTTTCCACCTTCTCACAATAAAATAACCTTAAAGGTCATTTAAAATCAAACCTGCTAACTGTTTATTTATTTTCTCTATAATTTTTATGTTTGACTTCAGCCCTAGACATTTTTGAAGTCGTAACACATAGCACTCTGAAAAACAAGGCGTGCCGGTCGAATTTAAAGTTTGCGGAACGAAGTCCAATTGGTCCACGAGGAAACGCCCTAATGAGGAGTGACAGGCTCAGGATTCAATCAGCAGGTACCTAGAAGAGAATAAGTAGAGGAACAAAAGGTGATAGGGTGAGACAAAGAGTGAATGACAGTCGAGGAGATGCGAAGGGAGCGAAAGGAGACAAGCAAAACAGAGAGGGAGAAGGCACAAAAATACAAACTCCCACAGACCGTAACACTTCTCAAAATTACAATTGAGCCATTGATGACCCATGTACTGTTGCGTTTCTGGACTTTGATTGTTTCAAGTCAGAGATCTCTCAGATTTCATTAAAGATGGACGAAGGTCTTGTGGGTTTTGAACAACATTAGGTTAAGTAATTAATAACAGAATTTATTTTTGTTAGTGAACTATCCATTTAAAAAAAAAATGTAATTAATTGTCTAGATTATCACAACCAAGAGGGTCTGATAGTGTTCTCTAATTTTAATCAGTGTTTTTTCTTTAACTATCTAATTTAAAGGTCATGTGAAGTGCTTTGAAATGTGCATTTCTTTATTCTGTGTTTGATCACAACTGAAACATGAAGACAGAAATACTTTCTAAAAAAGGTGTTTCGTTTTTATCACAGCTCTGGCAGTGAGAGTGGTTGAGATCAAGCACATCAAATGAAAAACAAGTGAGAACCATTTTGAAGGGGACGGGACACGACTGATACTATAGATGATTTGATTGGTTAGAAGATTTAGCGAGAAACTGAAGTATGAGATGATGTCAAAACATTGTTTAGCCATTATATGCGGAAGTAACAAACTGCAAGCTTTAGATGTTTATATCTTCTAAATAAAAAATGTTGTCACTGTTTTGGTGCACAGTAGCTTATAAATATTCCTAAAACTAACATACTGATACTAACTAAATCTAACATCAGTTTCGCTAACATCAGAGTCAGAAACCAGCAAATGTTTTAACAAATGTAATAATGAAATAAACAAGAAAATAAACATGTGACAGCAGTCCCTCATGGACAACTGCCAGCTAAACCAAGGTAACACTTTATCTTGATGGTACATTTGAGTATTAGTAGACTGTCTGAATATCTGTTGATACTACTGCTAAATAGACATTTAACTGACTATAAGAAACTTTGCAAACACATATCAACTTACACTAACCTATCAGTCTACTTATAATCTAATGAGAATTAGTTGGCAAGTAGATGCAATCAAAACTAAACTTAACGTCTCCCAGGCCTAGTCTTCTTTCGTCTTTCTCGTCACTCATCCTAAAGCACCTTTGTGAGACTTCAGACCGGTGTGGTGCGCAGGTGACGCTCAATAAAATTTGTGCTCCCTTATGACTGAAGTGATTTATTCTGCACATAAAAATGCCTGGCAATCTTGACATACTTTATCCAGATTATTAAACGGCTACTTGCCAGAAAACATAAATTGTTCTGGCTGTTCTGAGTTTATTAATTCTTTAATTAATGACAAACCTGACAGAAACGAAAACTACTGAATGGAGCACACACTAACCTACGTATTATTTAATCACAAGATGGCACCAAACACTCAAAAACAACAGTGTGACAGACAAGATTCAAAGTACCTGGATGAGCCTGTGTTGTTAGTTTTTATTGCTTGTTATATAGTAATAACAAATCTTGGAATGTGGGGACTGACCATTCAGAATCAGGTATTCCAGATAGCCGTGTGATAATAAAGTATAATATGCATTGTTTACATGTTCATTCATTCCAGCAATCTGTTTTAATACAGTCAGACATTTAAATTTGTCTTTAATGTTGCTGTTATTTGCATAGCTGTAAGTTAGGCATTAGTCGCATGTTGTCTAGAAAACTCCCCATCAATGTTTTATGAGCCCTATCGATTTTCCACAGGCCGCTGACGCCTTCTTCCCACAGGCCCCAGCATTATTTTTGTGTTCAGCGTCTGCGGTCGTATATTTAGGACTTAATTGTCTGGTGCAATAGGGAGCGCAGCGAATGGTCATGGGGTCTTTGCTGTACCGGCTCAAGGGGAGTCATGACAGCACATACATTAAGAATAGAGGCTTTCCACCCACTTACAGTCTGCCTGTAGATTCATGAATAAGACTGTCTCACAATTCAGCGATTTAGTGCTGCACTATTTCAAGTCAATAAGCTCTACTTGTCTGCACCCAGGACCTTACAACTAAAATTATTTTTTATGTCTTGTAAGGAAACAGGGAGTTCTTTTTCTTCTTTTTTGGATGATCATTTGGATTTGACAAATCCAAAACTAAAAAACATGATCTCATAAAAATAGTGTTTTTTTTTGTCAATTTCTGTTTGTTTACAGACAGAATTACAATATTGAACACAAGTTCAGTTAGTCTGCATTTAATTATAACACATTAATTGTTGAGGTTAAATATAAGACTTGGTTAAGTGGTTAAATTGTTAGGTTAAGTGTCATTTTATGTGTATTTTTACTATGAAAACCTGCTTCTGTCACATAATAATAATAATAATAATAATAATAATAATATTAATAATAAAATAGTTAAGATAATGACATCATTTTTACTTCTTAAATTACTGAGAAAGAGGTCAGAACTGAGAGATATAAACTAACAATTGTGAGATGAAAAAGAATATGATTTGTAAAAAAAAAAAAAAAGGAATTTCTAGAGGGGGGGTGATTTGAGAGATTTAAACTCAGAATTGTGAGATGAAATGTCTTCTGTGCTGAAATAATCCAGAATTAAAAGTATAAATTTCACTGTAAAAAATTAAATGTCACAAAAGTCATGATGGCAAATGTTTAAACAGTATGTTGCTTTTACTTATTTAAGTTAATCAGGTTTCAACAATTTGTTTTAAGTTATTAACAGTTTAACTTTATATTTTTTTTGTATTGCTTTTTTATAAAATTATGAAGTTAAACTTAATTTTTTATTTTAATTATTATTATCAGCAGAGTTAGGTGTAACGTGCTACTGTATTGTAATAACATTTTTAAGAAACACAGTAATGAAACAAATTTTAAAACAAAATTTTAAATTTGTGTTATTTCATTACTGTTACAAAAGTAAATGTTATTACATTACTTGCATTACAAATATCTTTTTTGGAAGAAAAAAGTGCTTCTTTTAAATCATGTTTCCTGCTGCAATGTCAGTTAATAAGCATGCCCTTTTAAATTGCTGGAGAACGTGAGCTGAAATGATTGCTGTCGAGAGTGGTTGCTTCTTCATGTGGAAATACAGACATTACTTTGATTTCATTGAGTTTAAAAAATATATATTTCTGTGAAATGCTGTCTAAGTCTCAAAAGAACTTTCAACTGCTTTTAACTTGACCAGCAACCTGTTGAAGCACTTGAACAGAAAGCATTCTACGATAATACTCGTCACCACGGAGGACACCAGTACCCAAAAACATGGCAGTCACCCTAAACAGGCTAAATTTAATTTTTGTGCAGGATCGGGAGTGAAGGTATCTTCTAAATATTAAGAGAAGCGTCGCTGCTTACGGGGCCCTTCACTTATGCATCTTTTGTGTGCGTGCACATATTGGGAGTGCATATTACGCACGCTCGCATTTTCCAGTCACATCTGAAAACTAAGAGTCACGTGACAAGAACTGACCGATCAGCTTCATACTTAGGAATTTACACATTTAAGTAGACTACTTCAGATAAACGCAGAACACCCACAAATTGCAGTGCTTTTTCATATTATAGATGTCAATGGTTACAGGGGTCCAGTTTTCTTCTAAATGTCTTCTTTTTTTTTTTTTTTTTTAATAAAGAAGGACTGAAAAAAGTAAAGGATGAGAGAATTTAAAGTTTTGGGCCAACTTTAATTATTAAGTCAAGCTGTTGTGATCAACCCATTGTAAGGTTTTCGAGTGAATATTAAACTACTGAAAGAGCTGCAGTCTATTTTGAATTTTTATAGGTTTTTACAGGTATATTTTATGTGTTTTAAAAGTAACTTCAAAGTGTAGTGATTAGTAATCTGATTACTTTTACATGAAGTAATTAGTAATGTAATCCAATTTAAAAAAAATTCCAGTAGTAATCAGTAATTTGTAATCTATTACTTAAAGTTACCTACCAAACATTGATTATCAGTTTGATTGATGTAAGGTGAGATGACTTGAAAAGTTAATTTGATTCAACTCAAAAATGTAAAACAGCGATAATGTTTTTGTTCAAATTTGAGGGGCAAATAAAATAAAAAAAAATGTAAACGCCAATGTGTGAGCTAAACTTGCACTTTTCAGAACAATTTGTTTTGAAAAATATAATTAAACAAAAAATAAATATATACATTTTGCAAAATATGAAGTCAAATAGTGAAATTTAAAGTCAAAATTGCAATATAAATCCACAATTGTGAGTTCTAAACTTGTAGTTCTGAGGAAGAAATGGTCAAAATCAAGAAAAAAAAGGCAAAATTGCGAGAATTGTGAAATATAAACTTACCATTGTGAGATGGTAACTAAGTCTTTATTTATTGTTTTTTTTTCCTCTAGGGGTCATATCAACTTGACCATGTTAGGAGCCATGCAAGTATCCAAGTATGGAGATTTGGCCAACTGGATGATTCCGGCAAGTGCATAATTTCAATTAAATAAGTGATTTTTTTCACTTATTTAATTTCATAAATATATAAGTGAATTTTCTTCACTTATTTATTCAGTATCTCAAACCAGCATTGAACACGCAGAGTGTAGATAAAACAGCATTTTACTTGCTTTAGTCCAGCCATTTATGATTTTTGCTATACTGCTTGGGTTTTTGTTGGTGCATTGTTTTAATTACTTTTAGTTCTGAAAAATAAAAAGGATTCTGTGTGTAAGGGGAATAAAACCCCTCTATGTTCACCGTCGAATCAAACCGAACTTTGTGAACATCATAGCCTAACTTTTTCACTTCTTTCCATAATTTCCATCAGTATGCATTTTCCACCCTTCTGAAATTAACTGGAGAGATATTCTTTTGTTTTATGTAAATCGCGAGCAGCTAATGACAGAACTCGCAGCATGAAATCAGAAGTGATTTATGTGGAAGATGGCGTTCTCTGAGGAGCTCAAATTCAGATGTATGGACTCATTTTGCGGCTGCTTCCGTCTCTTTTCAAGCATACAAAAGAAGTTGTCACGCAGGTGGCAGGTAGCAGTTGTTCTGTAAAAAGTCGTGATGTAACATTATAGTGCATCATGTAGAGCTTTTCTGTTTCAACTATAAGCTTGAAAAAATGCTCTCAACTGGCTGGATCCAGATTTAGCATTTGTCTGTCTGTCTGTCTGTCTGTCTGTCTCGCAATTTATATCTTGCAGTTCTGACCCCCCTCTATATCGGAATTACAGCTTCCCTTACTGTATAATCAAACTGTATAAGCTCAAAATTCTGAAAAAAGCCAATTGACTTAGATAATTGGTTTACCTTTATATATATAAATATATATATATATATATATATATATATATATATATATATATATATATATATATATATATATATATATATATATATATATATATATATTGTAGTTAAGACAAGTACAAAATAACTAAGAGTTATTTTGAAATTGTAAACTTGCTGTTCAGAGAAAGAATGTAGAATTTTCACATATCAATGAAATTTTCGCTAACTCCTTACTTGCAATCTGACAATTCGGACATTTCTTTTTTCAAAAATGTGACCCCATTTAGGCTGCATTTACACTGCATGGTTCAGCTGACTCAATTCCGATTAGTTTTTTTTCTCCCATGTGGCATAGATAGCATATAGCTCATGATAGGAAAATATCACATGGGTCCCAATTTTCTCAAATCATATTCAGGCTATGTTCATATGTAGAAATTTATCCGGATCTGTGCCCTCGTGTCTGCAGTGTAAGCAGGTAGATCGGATTTTCACCTGACAATGTGAGCCGCGCTTTAATAAAAACTGTAGCAAATGATGTAAACTCTGACGCTTTCATTTCAGAACAGACTTCAGCAAATTCCCAAACCTTAAATCTCATATACTAGAACAAAAAACCTTTTATATAAGCATGTATAGCACAAGTATTTAAGCATGTTAGCATGAGGGAAAAGTAGAGCGCAACGTCCGCCACGTAAACGATATAAACTAAAACTGTTGCATACATCACATGCATAAATCATACCATGGAAATTACATTAAGATGCCTACTGCTTTAAAAAGGCCCAGATTACAAGATGACCAAATGAGAACTTTTCTGCCTTAAGCTATAATTACCCAGCTTGTCAAAAAGAATAAAAAAAATTAAACCCTGTGAACAAATTAAATCGCTCTCACCGGTCGCTCTTTTTTTCCTAGTCATTGTGTCTTTGCTGTGTCCAGTGTAAATGCAGACAATGGGAAACGAGTCACGTTTAAAAGATGATGTAAACAGGTCATCAAAAAATCAGAAATACTCACAAAATTGGATTTGACCATCAATATGTGCACTGTAAATGCAGCCTTAGTGTCAATTTAATTCAGAAAAAAAAAAAGGCAGAATAACTTTATATTGGATTTTTTTGTTTTACAATATAAATATTTGTATAGAAATCCCACAATTTCACGTTTACCTCTCAAAACAATTAATTTTTTCATAGAATTGAAAACCCAATTTTAAAAAAGTCAAAGAGGCCACATTAATTTGGAATTCTAACATTTTTCGTACAATATCAGGTTTACGTTTCGGTGTTCAGTTCAGATTTTCTTAGTTATAAATTTTTAGTTTATAATCTAAACCCTATTGTTATTTAGAAAGGGAGAAACAAAAGCTACAAAAACATCAAATACTCATTGGGAAAGTTCTTACTGTAGTATTTATTACAAACGTTACGTGAAATCTACTTCCTTTATGTCTGTCACTGTGCTGATCTGACGCAGCCGAGGCAGAGATTGAGTCACACACACAAGGAACGGTGGGCAGGGAGGACTAGCCACAAAACCAGCTACATTTGTGTTTAAAGCAAAAAATTACAATGTTCTAAAAGCTATAATAATTTATCTGATGGGTGTTTTGAGCTGGAACTTTACAGACACATTCTGGAGACACAAAAGACTTATCTTAAATCTTGAAAAAGGCATAAAATAGGTGCCCTAATATTTATTTTCAGCTCCCATTTCATTTCTTTCATTTTCCTCTATTCTGTGTCCCAAGCCGAACTGCTCACTTTGGGTCACGACTAATAAAAACATGCTCTCAGCCACCACAGTCCACAAATGTGCAATGAACTAACATGAACTCAGCAATTTTATTTCTGTTCTTAGTTCACTTGCGTTCGTATTGTTCAGTCTAAGTCGTCCTAGCATGATCTGCCTGACAGCTTTACCCTTCTGTTGTCCTAAACCCAAAGTCATAGCCTCCTTCCAGTTTCAGGAACGGTTTTCCAAGGCTTAATAAGAGTCAGTTTGGGCTGTGTTTTTTTTTTTCTTTTTTTTTTTTTTGGAGCCGTTCTTGTCGCCTGTGGCGCCTGGTCTTGCTGTCGATACCCAGCTGCCCTGAATGCAGACACCTCTGCTGGGCTATTTATAGTCCTCCAGGGCCTTCGTCCTGTCACTGACTGATGCCTCGCAGCCTCCTGCTCCTCTGCGCGTCTCGCTTATCGAGTTTGGTTGAAGGTTATTTCTTGCAAACTGGCACACATGGACCATGAGCTGCACTCTGCTTTCAGTGGGCTTTTTTTCACCCCCCTCCCCTTGTCTCTCTTTTTTATGTCCCTAGCTTATTTTTCAAGTCTCCTCGGTTGCACTTTGATAAGGGCAAAATGTGCTGCGTACACTGAAACGCAGAGGTAAGACTTAGGAAAGATGTGGTGCTTAATATGTCTGAGATGGTGAAGATATGGCTTGGTGAGCAGATAATGTTTAAATGAATGTGTTTGTCAGAGGGTTATATTAAAAGTGACAGAACATTTAAAGCGCTCACTTTATCATGCTGTGTCTTGCTCGAGAATCAATCACCTTTAGTGCGTATTTATAGTTTTTTGGGTATCTTTTTAGGTTTTTAGGTGTTGTTTATGATTTGGGGATGTAGAATTAAGAACATGCAAAATATGTAAGTAACAATAGTCAGCCAATATAATCATCCTTTATAGTAAGAACAGGCCTTTAAAGTAAAGTGTTACTGCAAAGACAAAAGTATTTACTGGTATTTGATAAAAGAAAAAAAAAAAATCAAAAGCATAAAAATTTTAATATTTTATTTCTTTTTATTTTTTAATATTTTTATATATGTATTTTTATCCATATTTACGTAATATTTAGATATTTAGATATGGATGAGATGATATTTATGTTTAATTATCTCATAGTTTAGACCTTAAAAATACAATTGTTACAAATGCCACTGTATGCTAATAACATTATTTATTTATTTTTTAGAGGGCTTTTTATTGTGACATTACATTATACATTGCAGTATATTTCAAAAAGATTTTATTTATTGATATTAAATTTTGATATTAATAATTAGAAATATTTAAGTACATTTACATTTTATTTTAAACTTAATAAAATAAATGTTATTTAATTTAATTTAAAAGTTTTTATTTAATTTTGTTTAAATGGTATATTTTATTTTATTTTTTATTTAAATTTAATTTAACATTTTATTTATTCAATCTTTATTTTATTTTTTAATTTAATTTGATATTTAATGTAATTTTATATTTTATTTTATTTTATTTTATAACATTTTATTTTATTTCATTATATTTTAGGCTTGTTGTGATTTCCAGAGCTTTTTATTTTTTCTTCTCAAGCTTTCTCACTTTCACCCACATACTGAAAAAAGCACCTGCCTACCCATTACACATTATAAACAAAGAGTCTGAGAACAAGGGTGCGTTTGTACACAATCCTTGTACACAAGGTATTGATCAGAACTTGCATAACCTTTACCGAAAAGGTCATTTTGCACCCTTTTTGCACTTTCATATACATTTATCTGACTTCTTTTGGTCTTTAATACATAAGTCCTTGAGGAAAAACACTCCAGCATTAGTAACATCAAGGTCGTGGATTAATCTCGAGGAAAACATTCAATGTAATTACTGTATAACACACATTTAAATAAAACCCATCAGACTTTTATGAAGAGTTCAGATGCAAAACCTTCAAGTGCCGTCTGAAATCTCTTCAGTTATTTAACTTTAAAGGCAATGAAAAGAACATATTCTTTGCCATAAAAGGTGAAATTACTGAACCTACTCACAGGAGCCTGAGAAAAAAGTGCTCATTTTAGAAGAAGCATCCCCTTAGATGAACTCTTCATGTTCTTTATGAATATTCCCATCCTCATCAATGCATGTTTAGGTCAGTAGCTGTCTATGGGGACATCAAGGGAACATTATCAAACATCAATTGGTTTTGCATGCAGGGCTACAGAGTGTGTCGTTCTAAGCTGTCTTTAGCCTTTAAACTCTTAATGAATCAGACAAGCCTGGCAGACTAATTACAATAATCCCTCCAATTACTGTGGGCTCCCCGGCCACCTCTCAAGACTAAAGAGACAACAGACTGTGTAATGTAGCTGGAGGGCCCGGAGCTGCAAGACTCATATCATCAAGAGAGGAACGGGGACGTTACAAAACCCATCCTCTTCCATCTGCTGCCATTTCAGCGTCCTAAACCATTATGAAGACTTGCTGTGTCACATAGTCATCACGTCTTTCATTTGAGGCCAGTACTAATAGAGAGAGTGTCAGGGTGTGCCAGGTTAGAGTAAGAGCTATTAGTTAGAAAATTTATTGACTGTCACTTTTCACACCGTTAGTCGACAGATCTTCGGTAAACAGAACAGGTGTTTGGATGGCGACAGGTGTGAAGGTTAATGTTTCATTTAAAGGTTGCTGGAATCAAAGTCTCTTTCAAGTAGAAGTCTGTTCGCTCAGCAGTCACATTTGCAATTTGTCTGGGCAGTTATTTCAGATATCCTAGACCGAGTCATGTCTACCATATTGGAACTAACTGTAAAATATATAATTAATAATTCTAATTAAATAAAACTAATTTGGAGCCAGAGTCTGTGTAGTAGTTATGAATGTTTTATGCAAGATGCTATTTAATAATATATTTGTCAATATACTGTATATTAGATTAGTAAGTACCAAAGATTCCAAGTTCACAAATTTAAAACATTAGGGGATCTAAAAAATCTAATTTAGTTGAAATGTTGTTATTGTATTTCATACAACCTCATATATCCTCATATATATATATATATATATATATATATATATATATATATATATATATATATATATATATATATATATATATATATATATATATATATATATTTATATATATATATATATATTTATATATATATATATTTATATATATTTATATATATATATATTTATATATATTTATATATATATATATATATATATATATATATATATATATATTTATATATATTTATATATATATATATATATATATATATATATATATATATATATATATATTTATATATATATATATATATATATATATATATATATATATATTTCTGTGCTTAATCTTAAAAGTATGAGAAAAAAAACATTTCAAACCTATTCCTTCTGTCAATGTTTTAATATTAATTGTTACCACTTCTTGATGTTAGACTAGGGTTAGACTGAAGTAAGTAACATTTATATTGTAACAATTTTGTGTAATATAGGAAAAGCAATGAGAAGAATCATGCATCACGCAAAATACTGCCACTAAGAGAATGATTTATTATACAAGAATCAAGGATAAACTCAAAATAGCAATAATAAAGAAGAATAATATAGATAGCAACAAATAACCTAAAAAGGCAAATTATATACAATTTATAATAACAAAATAATCCAAAAACATTAAACCCCGCAGGGGAAGAGGACAAAAGTGGCTTAGTTTAACTCTTTACCTAACTGAAGGCAAAATAATTGAAAGAAGGTATTTGGCATTTACACGCTTTACCTTACCTACTCTAATCTTAACCAAACAGAAAAGTACAAAGCCAGCGCTCACTCCTAAACCTGGTGTGCCTATGCACAGGTTCGCTAGGTGATGTAAGTCATGTGACATTTACCTCTCCTAATCCTCTGGGGAAAACAAAGAGTATCAACAAATGATCTCAAATGAAAATTAATGAAAATAAACAAGATGGCAATAACAACTTTGGCAAAGCAATATAATGTACTAAAACAAAAGAAATAATGGGAGGATGAATAAACTCGTCCCACTCGTCATCTTTTTAAAAACCTGGCGACCGCTCATCAAAACACAAAAGATACGGAAATCACTTTCTCAATCACTGTAGCTCAATGGTTGTTAACCTTTATTTAGTTTACTGATTTGTTTGATTATATTTTCCAGTTTATGTAGCTAAAAACTACTATTTAATTCATAAAAATCCTGAAGTTTTTTTTAGTTGTGTCTTTGCTATATTGTAATCGTTTTGTAAAATATTTTGCTTGTAGAGTTTTTTCTTTTCTTTTTATTTGACAGTGCTTTTTTCGGAACATTTCATGTACCAAACCGTGGCCATTAGTTGCATCCCTAATATTTATACTCTCACCGGCCACTTAATTAAGTCCACCTTACTAGTAGGGTGGTATGCCACAGCCATATCACCCTGCAGCCCAAGACCGGTTACTCACTGAAGCTAAGCAGTGCTGAGCCTGGTCAGTACCTGGATGGGAGACTACTAAGGAACACTAGGTTGCTGTTGGAAGTGGTGTTAGTGAGGCCAGCAGGGGGTGCTCAACCTGAGGTCTGTGTAAGTCCTAATGCCCCAGTAAAAGTGAAGGGGACACTACACTGTCAGTGGGCACTGTCTTTCAGATGAGACGTTAAACCGAGGTCCTGACTCTCTGTGGTCATTAAAAATCCCATGGCACTTCTCTTGAAAGAGCAGGGGTGTAACCCCGGTGTCCTGGCCAAAGTCCTTCTATCGGCCCATATGATCATGGCCTCCCAATCATCCCCTTTCACCGAATTGGCTCTATTACTGTCTCTCCACTCCACCAATAGCTGGTGTGTGGTGAGCGCACTGGCGCCGTTGTCCTGTGGCTGCCGTCGCAACATCCAAGTGGATGCTGCACACTGGTGGTGGTGGAGAGACCCCCCTCATGATCATGAAGCGCTTTGGGTGTATGGCCATACACAATAAATGCGCTATATAAATACACATTACATTACATTACATTACATTACTAGTACCGGTTTGCTTTCAGAACTGCCTTAATCCTTCATGGCATAGATTCAACTAGGTACTGGAAATATTTCTCAGAGGTTTTGCTTCATATTGACGTGATAGCATCACACAGTTGCTGGAGATTTGTCGGCTGCACATCCATGATGCGAATCTCCCATTTCCACCACATCCCAAATGCTCTATTGCAGGCGTCACCAACCCTGTTACTGGAGAGCTACCTTCCTGCAGAATTCAGTCCCAACCCTGATCAAACACACCTGAACTAATTAATAGTACCTAAAACAGCACTTGATAATTACAAACAGGTGTGTTTGGTCAGGGTTGCAACTGAAATGTGCAGGAAGGTAGCTCTCCAGGAACAGGGTTGGTGACCCCTGCTCTATTGTATTGAGTTCTGGTGACTGTGGAGGCCATTTGAGTACAGTGAACCTATTGTCATGTACAAGAAACCAGTCTAAGATGATTTGCACTTTATGACATGGCATGTTATCCGGGTGGAAGTAGCCATCAGAAGATGGGTACACTGTGGTCATAAAAGGATGGAGATGGACAGTAACAGTACTCGGGTAGTCTGTGGTTGACATGATGCTCAATTGGTACTAATGGGCCCAAAGTGTGCCAAGAAAATATCTTTTACACCATTACACCCCTACAAGCAGCCTGAACTGTTGATACAAGGCAGGATCTATGCTTTGTTGACTCCAAACTCTAACTCTACCTCTTAATGTCGCTGCAGAAATTGCAAAATTGCAAAATTGCAAAATTGTCCAATTTTGGTGAGCCTGTGTGAATTGTAGCCTCTGTTTTCTGTTCTTAGCTGACAGGAGTGGCACCCTGTGTGGTCTTCTGTTGCTGTAGCCCATCCTCCTCAAGGTTTGATGTGTTGTGCGTTCAGAGATGGTTTGCTGCATACTTCAGTTTTAACGGGTGGTTATTTGAGTTACTGTTGCCTTTCTATCAGCTTGAACCAGCCTGGCCAGTCTCCTGTGACCTCTGGCATCAACAAGCCCCACAGAACTGCTGCTCACTGGATTTTTTTTTTTCAGGCTATTCTCTGGAAAAAACTAAAGATGGTTGTGTGTGAAAATCCCAGTTGATCAGCTGTTTCTGAAATACTCAGACCAGCCAGTCTGGCATGGTTGTTTATCTCACATGACTTTCAACCCCATTTTGTAATTCACTCAATTTCCAGACATGGTATAACCTTGCATTCAGACGCATATCTTGTGACCAATTGCATCCGGATTTCATTGAGACCTTTCCCTTTTGTTTCATCACGCTCTGCATCACTTTATTGAGAGCGCTCAGTATGAGGCACAAGGATTATTGAATAAACTAATCTGTGTTATATGGCTGAACATGAACTTTTACAGCAGACCCTTGAGTCCTTTTCTGAAGACCCACTGCTAAAGTTCAAGATTTAAAAATCCTGCCTTGAGACCTTCCACATTTTTCTCCAATTCTCCTTACTGCATCTTCAGTTTTTTATTGTGAAACCTCATGCTGTGTTAATGGCTACTTTGACATTTCATTATTTATTTTTCTGCTCTGTCGATTGTTTTCTTATCCATATATTTTTTTTTAAGAATGCATCTCCTGCATCCTCTGAGAAAATGCCCCTGAAGCATCAGTGTAAGCGTGGGGATTTGGAATTAGCATTCAAAATGTTCCAGGACAGCTTAATCCAAAAACAAACGTACATCAGCCCTGAGCTCTCAGAAGAGCCAGTTGGCATTCATGGGTAAATGAAGCCATTTGGATGTTTTTATGCGGTGTTATCGAATTTTTATGGACAAGAAGAGGGAAAATGGATCCGTTCCTTGCTTTATAGTCATGCTGTGTCTTTAATTATAATGTACAGTGCTGATGCAAAAAAAAAAAAATGGGGGTCGAACACGCTCTGAACTAGTTGAAATAGTCCTGCTTGCTTCCACATCAACTCCCACGCAAGCTCTTGTTAAAAAGATGTGATTCATGTGCTCAAACCAAAGTCGGGACTCTCTAACTCTTGACCCTCATTCAGAAATGGCTCTCATGCAGCCTTTCAGCAAGTCCAGACGCAAAATTATAGTCCACTTCAAATTATCCCTTACCTGACAGAACTTAAGGCCACAGAAGCAGCTTTATAGTCTTTGCTCACCGTTGTGCACAAATCTTCCTAAATCTCCATTATACAGTATGTTTTAAGCTTTGAAGATTTTAATGTAACGCATTTATTTACAGTTACTTACATGCTAGCATGTTAATAAAATATACATTTAATCATGCCCATGCCATTTAATCGTACTCTTTGCATAGGTTTTGTAAATTATTTTTCTACCATAATGGTTGAATTAAGGAAGCAATATAACAAACCTCACTTAGCACAAACCATATTTTTTGTTTTGTTTTGTTTTGTTTAAGAAATACTTATAAAAGAAAAAAATCAGTTTACATTTAAATGTCATTCTCTTTTCAGACAAACACATTGAGCGGTGATATCAAATGCAAAGAATGTTGCCCAAGTTTTTAAAGATTCCAAAAGCTTCAAAAAGCATCCATTATAAAAGGAATCCATAGATTAAAAGACTCAAAGACTTAAAGGAATGACAGACATAGTGCCAGTTTTTGGGGAAAAAATAATAATAATAATAATAAATAGCATAAATAAAATTTATATAATATATATATATATATATATATATATATATATATATATATATATATATATATATATATATATATATATATATATATATAAAATAATATACTACATATAATGCAATATAATAAATATTATATAATATATAAGATATAATATAAATAATGTAATATAATATAATATAATTAAATATGTATATATAATATAATATAATATAGTATAATATAATATAATATAATATAATATAATATAATATAATATAATATAAATTCTTGATTCTGATTGGCTGGAAAGTGTGCCATACAATTGCTTAATCCAGTCAGTTTTGATCTCAGTTTAAAATAAATGAACTTCCCTAACCAACATTAGTAGTAACCATAGTAACTCACAGTTGCTGAAGTCTTCATTTACCTGTGTAATATCGAGGACACTGCCATGTGTTCCACCAGTGAGCTGATGAGGATTAACCAACTCGCAAATATGCTTTAAAATAACTGCAAAGAGGTAGTTAACACATTATATGAGCTATTAGATATGCCCGTGTCATTTACATAGGCTTTCTCTGCCTTCTCATGACTGCTAATTAAAATATTCAGTAAAATATTTTGCTGCAAAGAGAAAAACTAATTTTAACTTGTTTCTATCTTAGCAAATCACCATGGAATGTGTGAGATAATCAATGGATTACTGTATGTTAAAGGATTTTAAATGCACTTTGTGGAGGCAACCACTCTTCACTTTGGATCAGGCAGTTTTTTGGGCCCTATCATACACCCAGCGCAATAAGGCACAAGACGTGTATGGCATGATTTGTTGCTATTTTTATACCAGCACAATCTGTACAAATGAAAAAAAAAAAAAATTAAAGGATAATGTTACAAAAAATATTATTTTCTACATAAATATAAAAACCACTGCCTCCATGCTTCATCTCGGGGGCTTTTTTCAATTTATTCATGAAAGTTTGCGTTTTTATAATTTTGTTGTTGTTGTTATTATTATTATTATTGTTATTATTATTAGCAGTATTATTTATTTTATGCATATTTACATTTGTTTTTATAAAAACAAGTTTAGATTTGTTCACCTGTCAGGTTTTGGAGACATGCGTCACCTTATGGGGCATAGAAATCAGACGGTGTTTGGATTTAACCCAGTTGTTTGACCACACTTCATTATTATTGTTCATTTATTTGTTAGCTGGAAATTAGAAATGAATTTAGAAATAGTTTTGAAACAAATCTTTGTGCTTAACAAGCTAAATTAAATATGTAGGCAAATGGATGTCTTCAGTGGGGTACGTTTCCATTGTTTCCTTACTCCACCAAAGTAGAGTAAGATTAGGTAAAATAAAGAGCAGGTAAAGAGGCCGAATGGAGGAGGCTCATTCTTTACCCTCATGCAGACGGTATGTTTAACTGTTTTCTCACTAGTTAAGCATTCAGTTTTTCCACTTAGTCCAACATGTAAATTGCAACTGTGCCATGGCGCAACGCAACTGAGTCTTAGAGAGAATTGGAGATGAGACTTTAATTGGTTTAATGCACATTATGCGCAAAACACAGTTATAACTCATTAAGAGGATAAGCACAACCCTGTATGCGCTGGGGCGCAAACCATATTTTTTAATCCTTAGAATAGCAAAAGTGGATTCGAACACGCCCCTAATGCTTATGCATCATCTGCTTTAGACTCTGCGCCTAGATCGTAAATATATAGCCCTTTGGCTCCATTGATTCTGCCTTACATAATAAATACAAGGGTTACATTTATACAATTGTTCCTTGATATAAATCAATAAAGTGGTTTGGCATCATTAATTTGTAGATGAGGTTTGGCCTTATTACATTGCTGTTGTACACTCACAAGTCATTATTTTCATGAGGCTGTGAATCCAATATTTTTTTTTTTTTTTGCACAAATATGCTGTGAAATATAGTTCTGTTTTACAGTCTTCTTTGCAGTTATAATGGAGTGATGGGTTTTATGAGAAAATGTCCATATTTAAAGCTTTATTATCCCTGGATTCCAGCAACTGTCATACTTGTTAAAAAGAAAGTTATAAAGTATAAGGTATAAACAAATAGGGCTGGCCAAAACGAAAAAAAAAAAACACAACAAGAGCTTCAGCTTTTTTATTGAAACCTTTTGACATCTGACTAGCAATTTGCCTTGTATTCATTCACCCACTGAAGTCATGTGGATTACTTCTATGATGATGGATTCAAAAATATGTGCACCATTCACAAAGCTGGAAGGATTAGACTTATAGTACATCTAGGATGGCTTAAGCAAGAGTAAATTATGGAAAAATCTTCTATTTGGGGATAAATAGTCATCAAATGATTCTAAATATTGTTTAAAACATGCTTGACAAGACTTTGTTTGGTATAAAAAAAAATCTTTATTCTTACACTGAATTACATTTTAGGTGGTGACTTTTGTAAATCGTAGTAAACATTTAATACAGAATTGGGTTGTGTGTCAATTACAATTAAATTTTTTTTGGTATATTTATTCTTTAGTTGTTCCAGAGACCAAATTTACACCGTGAAAACCCACTTTGCCAAAAGGTTATGTTTCCATTTAATTGTTTAATAAATAAACATAAAAGGCAACACCTTCAAGTTCACTGACTTCATCAGATGTGATGAAGAATTGTACAGTTGTCTGCAGTTGTTCAGCTCTGTTTATTTACACTCAGCCTTTTGTCACACTGTGACTGACGCTTCAGCTGTTGTCTAGGAAATGGCATTAACGCTAGTCTCCATCGCATTACCATGCATTTAAATGTCCAGCCGGTTTGTGTAGGAGAGAATGAGTTTAGAGGAGAGGAGAAGGATCCAAGCCGACAAAAGGAAATCGCCTGAAGTGAAGGGCATAATTTCTCGTCTTCATCAGCAGGCATGAAAAGCAAGGATAGTGTGATTTACAGCGGAAATATTTGATAAGTTGTCATGGAAACTCTCAGTCGGCTCTCCACTAAAGTTGTGTTTTTTTTTTTTTTTTTTTCATGTGAAATATCCTCACAGCACATAAACAGCTTTGGAAAAAAAGGAAGAGACCACTTGAAAAATCTCTGAATATACTGAATTTTCTAGCTGTGAGCTTAAGTGAAATGTTAATAGTTGTTATATTTCATGAATTTCTGAAAACATTGCTTTCATATTTTGTCAAAATATAGTAATTTAGTGTTTTAAGTTTATTTTTTTTATTTTATTTTTTTATTTATTTATTTTTTTTTCAAAAAAAATCACAAGTCACAGTTTCTGGATCCAAACACTTGATCAGATAATGAAAGTTATTAATTAAGCTCAAAATGTGCAGTGATGCGTCCCAAAGTCATAACTGTATTTTTTATAGCCAGGCCTAATCTTAGTAGGCCAGACAGTATGTTTACATGGACACCAACAATTCAATTTTAATACAACTAAGACAATACCCTGATTAAGAGTCTACCATTTAAACAGCAATTTTTGATGACCTTAATAGTAAAGTCGTAATGGAACTAAACAGATATAGAATTAGGACATGTGGGGTATTCCAATTTTAGTTGCATTATTAAAGTACAGTACATACAGTATGTGTAAACACCTTAATAAAACTATTACCAGCGTGTAGGATTTTGCCGCATTTTGTGACAGGATATTCCATACCACACAGCTGTTTGACACTATTCTCTGCACCTACCACGTCAATAAAGGACCACAGACACATGCATTTTGAAATGCAGAGTTTTATTTTTTATTTATTTATTATTATTTTTTTTTACACTGTGCAGTATCAAATTCCATTAAAACACTACTTCTCCACCCGTCCTTACTTCATACTCGCATCTAATAACTCGTTTGTCTTGGGGGACATGCATGAAATGTTCCTGAATTAAAGTGAAAGTGCCAAACTGCGTTTAAAGTTTACAAAATCAAAAATTAAATGCCTGAAATTACATGAAACTCCAAAGGGAAACATGGATGGCGTTGAGACACAATAACTTATCGAACTACAGTATGTGCTGTAACATGTAAAATGGGATTATGAAAGGAACATTCAAAAAGCAACTCATGTAAACACCTTAATCCTATTATTGTCTTATTCAGATTAAGGCAAATTGTTTGATTACTGATGTCCATGTAAATGTAGTCACTGATTCATCTTTTATAAATGGCTAAAATACTGGTGTCTGTGAAGTCCAGAGACTGTAGTGAACATCGTGATTTTGTAATAGATGTGTGAAATGTCTAAACGGTGATCATAAACAGCTGTTGAGACAACTTTCTCAGTTCAAATGAGTAAATAACAAAAGTTTAAATTGTTGTGATTTAAAAATCAGGGTTATTCCACTAAACATAGCACTAATGAAAAATGTCTAAAATGAATATGAACATGAAAATATGGCACATTTGTTGTTATTTGTAGTGCACATAAAAATAAAAATTTTTATTTCATATTTGAAAAAAAAATACATCAGTATAAAATACTACTCAAAATAAAGCATAATAAGTTTCACTCAAACACATACAGTAACTGTAAGGGATGATATACATCCAGCTGTTTTTCTTGTGTAATAAAGCCAGACAGGCTGTTCATTCATTCGTTTTCCTTCAGCTTAGTCGCTTAATTGTCAGAGGTCGCCAAAGCTGAATGAACCGCCAACTATTCCAACACATGTTTTATGCAGCGTATGCTGTTCCAGCTGCAACCCAGTATTGGGAAACAATTATACATACACACACATACACTATGGCCAATTTTGTTTACCCAATTCCCTTCTAGCACTTGTCTTTGTACTATGTGGGGACACCGGAGCACCTGGAGAAAACCTACAGGAACACCGAGAGAACAATATTTACAATGATCTTTTTTGAGAAGCTGCTTTGACACATTCTACATTGTAAAAGCGCTATACAAATAAAGGTGAATTGAATTAAATTAAATGGAATTAACGTGAACATGCAAACTCCACACAGAAATCCCAGGTGGCCCAGCCTGGACTTGAACCAGCGACCTTCTTTCTGTGACATTTCTAACCACTGAGCCACCATGCCACCCCCAGACAGGCTAATAAGCATATATTTAACAAAAGCAACCGTCTGTATGTACATTATGCCATTTATCACACAGCTTGCCACGACAGCAGTTAGAAACAAAACATTGATCTGAGCTACAATAATTTACTAGCTCTTTTAATAAACATAAAGCTTGCTGTAAGAAAAATATTTTTTTAACAAATGGTTAACTAACATGTTTATTATTATTATTATTTAGGCGCAAGATGGCACCAAACAGTCAAATAGCAGAGTCACAGATAAGCATCAGTGTGTGTGTGTTTGTATGGACTCATTTACCCCCACTTAATGAAAACAAAAACAAGAAAAGGACCCACTAGTGAAAACATTTTACTGGTTCTCACTAATTACAAATTCTTATGTTTTTTTGCACTTTGCATAATACTTTTTACAACTGCAGGTACAGTTGCAGAGCGCACCGTCAAAATGCAAAGCACAATATGGCAAATGCTATGCACACAGTGCACATGAACAGCACAAAACATTTTATGCATTTATGATTATAAAATTTTGTTTTAGAGCTATATTGTTATAACACCCGCTCTCATTTAAATTACACCAGTTATTGACTACTACCGCAATTTATTCAGAAATTTAAATATAATATGCGTAATATCACTCGTCTCCGCCCTTCTCTCACAACCAATAACACAGCCATTCTTATCCACACATTAGTTACTTCACGTCTTGACTACTGTAATGCACTTCTTTCTGGACTTCCTTCCAAACTTCTCCATAAACTCTAACTGGTCCAGAACCATGCAGCTCTTGTCATCTCTAGGACTCCATCTCACGAGCATGTCACACCACTCCTCTATCAGCTTCACTGGATTCCAGTAAAGTATCGTACTGATTTCAAAATATTACTTCTAACTTTCAAGGCACTTCATAATCTCGCTCCTCAATATCTCACTGAACTTCTCCATATCTACACCCCTTCTCGTACCCTTAGATCAGCCAACAACTCCACCCTGGTACCACCTTGCACTCGATTGAGCACAATGGGAGACAGATCTTTTAGCTCTATGGCTCCTCGCCTATGGATCTCGCTTCCCCAAGATCTAAGGAGCAGTGATAGTCTTCACACTTTTAAATCTTTTTAAGCAGGCTTTTACTTGACAATTTTTTATCATGTTTTTATTATGTTCTTTTATATTCACTATTGTGTTTTAATTTGTTTAGTCAATGATTGTTTTTAGTAATGTTTAATTTGTTTTAGCATGTCTGTTGATGTTTATTGTAAGGCGACCTTGGGTGTCTAGAAAGGCGCCATTTACAAATAAAATGAATTATTATTATTATTATTTATTCCCGCACCGCAAGAATTCTGGAACAGGGTTCCATATTTACAATTTAACAAATTAACAATTTGGTTTTGGCATAGGGGTAGGTTTAGCCCATAGACATCAATAATCTTATATGAAAACAACGGAATGTCCTTACTAAAATAGGCAAGGCAAGGCAAGTTTATTTATATATAGCACATTTCATACACAGTGGCAATTCAAAGTGCTTTAAACAGGAATAAAAAAGACAAGTGTAAGAAAATAAAAACAAATAATAAAAATTATAAAAATAAGAATAAAAAAATAGATAAAACAGATAAAAATGAGTTAAAATAGGTTATAAAAATAAGGAAACAAACCTGTGGGTGTGTGCTTGTACTTGTTTTTATATCCCAGTGAAGACTTTAATCTGAATACACACAGAATCATGGGCACTTTGGGGAAAATTGAAGTCCCCGTGGGTAAACATGATTATAAATCAAACTGAATAAGTAGTTTGAATAGTTCTATAAACGCAGATTGTTTTCTGGTAGGTTGGGATTAGGGGTGGAGGATCAAATATACAGTTTGTATAGCAGAAACATCATTACATGTATGAGAGTCCCCACCGGAATATTGTGTGTGTGAATAAATTCCTTAGTGGTCAAAACAATTTGTAGTACTCCAATGTGTTATTATTTTAATTGGTTGTTATCGAGGAATAATAGCTTAGCATGTCTTGACTGACCAATCAGAATCAAGTATATTCCAGAAGCTGTGTCAATATGTCATTTGAAACAATTTTTTTCAGAAACTAACAAAAAAGGTGCCATGTTATCAGACATGTTTATTTATTTTTAAACAACAGGTAACACTTTATTTTGATGGTCCATTTGAGTATTAGTAGACTGTCTGCTAATAATCTGTTGATACTGCTCCTTCAACAGACATTTAACACACTATAAGAAATTTTGCAAGTACATGTCGACTTACAATAACTCTAACCCTAACCCTAACCCCAATCTAACCATCTACCTATAATATAATGAGAATTATTTGGTATGTAGATGCAATGTAACTTAAATTCAACAAATGGACCATCAAAATAAGTGTGACCAAACAACACATTACCAACACTGGAAACATTCCGTATTCTGTTAGTAAAATATATATATATATATATATATATATATATATATATATATATATATATATATATATATATATATATATATATATATATATATATATATATATTGTAAATACACATATTTTTAAAAGTTATGACACCTTTATATATTGAAACAAATTAACACTTCGCTCAAACCCACTCCTAGTAAATCTAGAAAATATATATGCATGCTGCCCCACACACACACAGATCCATGCAGCTTTTACATATGCCTCTACCCCAGAGTGTAAACTAGAATATTCCTCCTCCTCCTTCAAAGGCTGCATAAATGAAGAAGGAAAAAAGCGCAGGTGTCTACACTTGGATCTTTTCTTTATTAGCTCTTTATTATTTATTTTCATGCTTGTCAGCCTCTGTGTTAAGTGCCCTTTTGCAGTGATGACGAGAGCTTGATGGTTGATTGATTGATTGATTTGCTCTTTGTGGTTTTGAGAAAGACTCTTGGACCGTTTTCAGCTGCTTAATGCATTGTGATTCATCCAGACAAATGACAGTTCAAGTTTCATATCCATGGACGTCATTTGATGTAATTTGTGAATTGTTTTCAAGGATGGAAACTCAATGAAAGCTTACATCACCATCTGAAATTGCTTATTTTGTAAATTGTTTTGAAAAGTTGTAGGGTGGGGTGTTACAAACTGCATCAAGTAACTTTTTAATAAATGATTTGGAATATCACGTTTAGATTGTAGGTACTTCCCAGAGATGGGTTGCAGCTGGAAGGGCATCCGCTGCGTAAAAACTTGCTGGATAAGTTGGCGGTTCATTCCGCTGTAGCCACTCTGGATTAATAAAGGGACTAAGCCGACAAGAAAATGATTGTAGTTATTACTCCTTAAGACTATTGTATAAGTAATTTAGTCTTTAGTTACTTTGATCAAATTAAATTTTTGCCATGTAATATAAAAAAAAAAAACATTTCTTGTGTTTCTAAAATTAATGCTTATAATGTTTCTGTATGCTTAAAATGTTATAATTATAGGTGTGCATAGATATTTTTTATCTAGATTAATCTTTGTAATCTTGAAATCAATCTATTAAAATAGATTAAAATGGCTCATTCTAATTCTGCCAAAGGCATTCAGAATTTGTGTGCTACCCAAATAATGACTAAATTTAAGTCTTTGAGAATAGGTTTCTCAAGCCAGGTGGCGCATTAAACCAGGGGCTCATCTCCTGTTTCCAAAATGCATCACGTACTGCTTGAGAAACTGTTCTACTATGATAATAGGTGATAAAACTAAATGATGTTCAATGATATAAATGATGAAAATAAGTGATGTTCAATAAGATGTACATGTGTTTACTAACTGTTTATTCAGTTAAACAGGAATTTTGAACTGTAGGCCTACATAAGCTCGGAACAGTGGTTTTTGATTGCCTTAGTCTGACTTAATCCGAGTCATAACTGAATGACGTTCAGAAATGGAATTAAGATGTGGAGTATGCATATATTAGTGGCATTATTGAAGTAATCACCGCAATCAAACTATTACCATCATGTAGGATTTTTCTGCATATTTATGACAAGATTTACACACTTCAGTACTAACGTCAGCTGTCAGTAAAGGAACACACACACACGCAAACACATTGCGAAATGCAGAAGTATTTTTCTTTCTTTTTGGCGTGCGTTATTAAATTCCATAAAACTCTCATCAGTCCTACTCCTTATTTGCATCCAATACCCCAGTCTGTCACGGGGACATGAATGAAAAGTTCATTAGTTAAAGTGAAACTGTCAAACTGCAGTTAAAGTCACCCAAAATTACAGGAAACTCTTACATGAAAGCACTTCACGTAAACTCCTCAATTATATTATTGTCTATTAATGCAAATTACTAGAATACAGATGGCCTTATAAACATAGTCAGTAGTGTCTTCGAAGTAAATAAAAGATCCAGAGGGGCATCCTGCTGATTTTATTTAGAATGGGAATTTTTTTGACAGACGGCTAACCGGTCAGGTATACATCCCTGCCAAAATATCAAGCTGAGAGTCATCATAGCTTGCATAGAATAGACCCAGCTCCCAGCCCAATTTTGGGAATAGATTAACAGCGATATTTTTTTTTTTATTGCACGATAAGAATTTCACGTTAACGCAGCATGTTAACGCCGATAAAAATATTCTAAAAAGGGCTATTCCATGTAGTCTGACTTTGCCAAATCTATATAATTTGTAGTCTGTATAATTTATAATTTGGAGTTTAATTTGGAGTTTATGCAAACACATCCAAATAGATTGACCAGGGCTCTGATTTATAAAATTTGCACACATACACTAACAATTGTAAATTATTTATTTATGATTATAGTATATATGATGATTTAACGTGGTTAAAGTGTAGGGTTCCACACAATTCCGTCATGTTGTCCCAACACAAATCGATAATTTAACTTCATTGTTTTCACAATTTTAAGTGGATTGATTATGAAAAAATTAAGTTGTTTCTCCCATAAAAACTCAAGAATTGTGTTGATCTAGCTCATTTTAAATAAGTATAGGGTGCACGCAGGGTTTTGAAAAGTATTAAAAGTTAAAAGTTATTAAAAAGTCTTAATTGTGTTTTTGCAAAGTCTTAAAATTTGTTCAAGTGTTGTCCAAAGTGTTTGACTCCAAAGACAGCATAAATATATTTGTCCTCCTAATATTAACAATTGCGTGCTTGAGCCACGCGATTGGTTCTGGCCAGGGTGTAATTTGTGACAGAAGCATAAAAGTGATGTAATACTTTCCACGTGTAGTGAAACCATAGAGCGGAACAGACGGCAAAATGGGAAAATTTAAGTTTGCGTACTCCTAATTGGAGAAAGATGAGTTTAAACAGTGGCTGAAGCCTGTCGCTGAAAACAACCGCATAATTATTTTTCAAGTTTTGTTTCTTCCGAGTTTATCTGAGTTCTGTTGCATGGTTGTGCTCCATTGATTAGTTTAACATCAAGTGCTTATTAACAACTGTTTATTAGGTTAAAGGTTTGATACTGATTAGAACTTGAAGTGGCGACGATGTCTTAAAATATTCTGAGAAGGTCTTTAAAAAGTCTTAAAAAGGTATTGAAATTACCTTTAGGATTCCTGCATATACCCTGAAGTATTTTGAAGAAGCAGCAAGAATCATTTTTTGAGTGTAGAGTTTGCTTATGCGCTTATTCTTCCATTAAGTTCTTTTTTTTTTTTTTTTTTTTTTTTTACAACTTTTGCATGGAAAGTGCCATGTGCACACTTCCATCCATTTTGTGCATAAGCCACATTTATAAATGAGAACCCTGATGCTTTCTTAATGTTTGTTTTCTAACCACTGTCATTTACTTTTTAAGATTTATCACAATTCTGACTTTTTTTCTGATTAAAAAAAAAATCATTATGAGTCCATATCTCACAGTCCTGACTTTATAATACACAATTGTTTGAGTTTATCTCACAAATCTGAGTAAATAAACTCAACTTGGACTTGGAAAAAAAAGGTTAAATCTGTGGGTTCTAATCTTTTAAATCTATTTTAACTTTAAATTTTATACAAATATTTAATATATACTTCTAAGTCTGCAAGTGTGAATAGCCAATGTGGGTTTGTGTCATGCAACTGCTAGAAGAAAAAAAAAAAAGTTAGAATTTGGAGAATGTTTTTATTCAGTGATGGGAACAGGCGTTTGTTAAATTTTGTTGTTGAAAATTCAGCTTTGCAGTTTAAAAAAGTGACTTATTGACATTTTAGTAGCTTAAAATAATAAAATGTACAAGAAAAATAAATAGAAAAATAAGTAAAATAACAAAAATGTACTGACTTATTTCTGGTGAAATTATTTCTGAAAATTTCAGGTTTATTACAAGGTTTTAAAACATGAGTCAAAAAATACAGAAAACTGTTAATTTACAGGTACATTTTACAGTGTAGAATCAATATTATAAGGACTTATTGTACACCCCTAACTTAATAAATTCATAATTAGCCTTTGTGACCCCTTGATAATTTTGTTAAAATTGTTCAAAGTGTACAAAAATTACTTTCCATAAACTCCTACTGAGAATTCACAATTTAGCAAAACCCTAGAAATAATGTAATAACTTTGTCAGATGGCATTTTATTAAGACCTTGAAAATACCTCTTTAATAATTTCGTAATAATTATTTTTATGACACATTCCTGCGCATTCAAAATGCAGCCACCTGCAGTAAAAAACAAAAATCCATCAAGATTGTAGGCATTTCATTCATATTCACCTCTATTTTATTGAGAAGCTACTCAAGCATTTGAGCAAGGTCTGTCTCTGCTGGAGACTGAAGGAGAGCACGCTGTTTGAGCTCCAGTCCAATACTTGGAGAAACAGCAGAAGACATTTTCTTAAATGAATTCCCACAGCCTGCAAAATAGATTTTGGAAATCGCTGTAAAATGACGGGAAGCATGAATGGTCAAGCTGCTGGAAAAGACTCATTCTTCATAGAGGAACTGAATTATGACTGAATATTTAGACATTGATTTAATGTGTTGCTTCAGGGATGGCAGGAAATGTTGTGTTTATGCATTCAAACATCAAAACTGAATCTACAGTACACTGTATAGTGCAGACCACTTGAACATCCTCAGATTCTCTAGAAGTAACAGATTTATTAGGTATGGCTTTGAGTATAATGTTAAAATTTGTTTTATTCTATAAATATCAGATAATATTTCATCCCAATTTCAGATAAAAAAAAAAGATTAGTGCAGATTTTTCTTTTAATTGGTCAGAATAAAATATATTTTTATTTATTAAATTTTTTTTAAAGGTCCAATTCAACCAAATACTGATATCTTTAAGTTTAGTTAAAACATTCATATTATGTTGGCTAAAAACTAATATGATGCCATATGTCAGTGGAGAATGGGCAGACTGGTTTGAGCTGATAGAAAGGCAATAGTGACTCAAATAATCACTGATCACAACTGAGGTATGCAGAAGAGCGTCTCTGAATGCACAGTATGTCAAACCTTGAGGTGGATGAGCTACAGCAGCAGAAGACCACACGGTGTGCCTCTCAGCTAAGGACAGGAAACTGAGGCAACAATTCACACAGGCTCAACAAAATTGTTCAATAGAAGATTAGAAAAAGTTGCCTGGTCTGATGAGTCTTAATTTCTGCTGCGACATTTGGATGGTAGGGTTTGAATTTGGCGTCAACAACATGAAAGGATGGATCCATCCTACTTTGTGTCAACGGTTCAGGCTTGTAGTGGTGGTGTAATGGTGTTTGAGATATTTTCATGCCACATTTTTGGGCTCATTAGTACCAGTTGAGCAATTGTGTCAACACCAAAGACTACCCAACTGTTGTGGCTGACCATCTCCATTCCTTTATGTTCACAGTTTACCCATCTTCTGATGGCTACTTCCAGAAAGATAACACGCCATGTCATAAAGCACAAATGATCTCAGACTAGTTTCTTGAACATGACAATGAGTTCACTGTAACCAAATGGCCTCCACAGTCACCAGATTTCAATCTAGAGCACCTTTGGGATGTGATGGAACGGGAGATTCACATCATGGATGTGCAGCCGACAAATCTGCAGTAACTGTGTGATGCTATCATGTCGATATGGAGCAAAATCTCTGAAGAATATTTTCAGTACCTTGTTGAATCTATGCCATAAGGGAATAAGGCAGTTCTGAAGGGGTCCAACCTGGTACTAGTAAGGTATACCTAATAAAGTGGCCGGTGGGTTTATATCTGAATCTTTTTATTTTATGCAAAAAAAAAGAAATTTCTCAATTATAAGATTTACATTGAAATGTCATCAGTAGTGTGCAGAGTAAACACAAAGTTACATTTTCCTCTAACAAATAACTATGAATTGTAAATCCAGAGAACGTGAAGTTTTAAATGCTCTCTTAGCTGTGTACGACAAAAAGAAGTCATTATCATTCAGAATGTGAACACATATGCTCCTCGTGGATTTCAACCATTCTCATGTGGCCAGTTTGTTTTTGCATGTGTCCGCACTTGTACATGTTTACAAAAAAAAGCAAAACAATAAAATGAGCGTCACTGCGAAGGCCCTTTTGTTAAGTGACTCCAGCAACAGGTAATCAGGTTTATGGTTTCCTAGCAACAATGCCCTTTCAGATCCCCTTCAGAACAAACCTGACTGAGCTCGTATGTCCACCTTGAACACGCAGACTACATTTAAATCAAATCTTTTATTTCTCATTAGTTTTATTCAACCTGAAAAATTGCGTGCCTATTATGTAAAAGTCTGTTTTGATGCACTGCATGTGTTGCACATTTCTTGCACCATCTTGATGTTTGTTTTTTGTGTGTATGTTTTCTCTTCAGGGTAAGATGGTGAAGGGCATGGGAGGAGCGATGGATCTGGTGGCCAGTGCTGGGACTAAAGTGGTTGTTACAATGGAGCACTCAGCTAAGGTAGGTTTAATCACATGACACTGCATTATTCTGCTATTCTGTATTGCGAGTTTTTGTTGGTGGAATGTCAATATGAAAGACTTTTTTCATATAGAGTGCATTTCAAATCAAGCCAGTTTCTATAAAACCTGAAATAAGTTGCTCTGGGATGCATTTCACTGCACCTTTTAGATGGCTCGTCCAGAAGAGGTGCTATAAGCTGTGTAGGAATTTTTTTTCATATTGCAGATGTGAGTTTGTTAAACACAACAGTGTGATACAAAAATATGTACAAAATAGTAGCTGAAACTGTGGTCTTTCGTTGTGCTTGTGGTCCTGTTTATGCAGTGCATCTGGAAAGAATTCATAGAGCTTCACTTTTTCCACATTTTTGTTTATGTTACAGCCTTATTCCAAAATAATTTAAATGTATTTATTTCCTTCCAATTCTACTCAAAATACACCATAATGACAATGTGAAGAAATTACAAATAAAAAAACTTGAAAAATCACATGTACATCAGAATTCACAGCCTTTGCTCAACACTTTGTTGATGCACCTTTGACAGCAATTACAACCTCAAGTCTTTTTGAATATCATGCCACAAGCTTGGCACACCTGCCTTTGGGACTTTTTGTACAATTATTTTTATGGTGTACAGCCATTTTCAGATCTCTCCAGAGATGTTCAATAAGATTTAGGTCTGGGCTCTGGCTGGGCCACTGAAGGATATTCACCGAGTTTTTTGCAGCCACTCTATTGATATTTTGGCGGTATGCTTTGGGTCATTGTCCTGCTCGAAGATGAACCGGCACCTCAGTCTGAGGTCAAGAGCACTCTGAAGCAGGTTTTCATTCAGGATGTCTCTGTACATTGCTGCATTCATCTCTCCCTCTATCCTAACTAGTCTTCCAGTTCCTTCTGCTGAAAAGCATCCCCACAGCATGATGCTGCCACCACCATGCTTTACTATAGGGATAGTATTAGCCTGGTGATGAGCAATGCCTGGTTTTCTCCAAACGTAACGCCTGGAATTCACTCCAAAGAGTTCAATTTTAGTCTCATCAGACCAGAGAATTTTGTTTCTTATAGTCTGAGAGTCCTGAGTTGTAAATATTTAGAGGCAAAACTAAATAAATGCCCTAACAGCAGCTCATTACATGAGTCACGTGCAGTGAAGTTTTATGAAGAGTGTTTTATGGTCTTTATATAGTGCATGAAACTAAACATAAGCCTTTATTGTTCAGTAATTTGACCTGTATTATTATTTTTATGAACAGGTACACATTTTTTTCTGCCTCTAGTATCCATTTTAATTTAGAAAGAGCATTAAATGTGTAAGTATATACATAATTAAAAGTATATATGTGTATGTGTTTGTGTGTGGCAAATTGTTAATCAATAAGATTCTAATAACTAATTTGGTTCTGGCATATTAAAGGGATGGTCCACGATGATATAATTTTTAAACTTTAGTTGATGTGTAATGTAGCTGTATCATCATAAGTAATCTCTGAATGTATTATGCTTAAATTTCAATGAAAAGGGAGACATTGGCATTTACAGTTAGCTTAGCAAAGCCTACAGCATTCAAAGTTTAGGGACTACAAAAAAAATACATCCAGGTTAATGAGATCACAAACGCTTCAGGTTACATGCATTTGCCACGTGCAAACACCTTGCGCATTGAAGGGGTGTGGCCAGAGGCACTATAATGTTACAGCAGATAAAGCTAATATGCTGTTCAAGTGCTGCAATTTCCACAGAGCTTCTTTTGTTTCTGTGTTTGGGCTTTCCGAGGACACAACACAAAGAGAGAAGTGCTTACAATTTAATTTTAATTATGTTCCAGAGAATTATTAAAAGATGGATAGCTAGCATTTGAAAAAGGACAGCTTCCAGAATCTCTCTCGTTCAGTGCTGGATTTGGCTAAAAACTCCTCAAAGAAGGAGCAGCTCCAACCATAATAGAAGAAGCTGTGCTTTGTGAGCCACAACCTGTAGGTATTTTTATTTGTTAAAATCTATTACATGCATAGCTTCTAGCTTTAATGGATTGTAATAGCAAGGACATAAACAAGGATATAAACAACGAGAAATGCTGTTTGGCACCACTAACAATTTAGCCACAGTACAAATTCATGTTTATCAGTCAAACCGCTGTAAAAACCCACAAACTTCACTAGCGCTGCAGTGTCTCTTTATACGGCTGCTTTCTCTGCGTTCTACTTCTCAAATAACAAACTTGCAAAAGATGATATGTAATCGAATATTTCATATTACTTATACACGCTTGTTCCATATATATGTGAAAGACACTCGTCACATTTTATTTTAGAGAGCAGGCATGAGGTTCAGCTGTGTGCTCTTCATTTTCTGTCTAATTAAGGCTTAAACTGATACAGCTAACAGTTAAACTGACTGACAGTATTTACACAACAGGGGCACAGCACATGCTATTAGAGGTGTGACGCTTTTTCTGATGACGTGAAGCCAATTCACAGCACATTATGTTAGCTGACTAATCAAGGCTTCTTGAGGGTGGGACTTTCAGAGGAACTAGGAAATATGATAGTCATGTCCATGTTAGCGGAGTAGCAGTATATAATCAAACTAAAATAAATGAAAAATAATGTAATTTTTTTATATCATTATTATTATTATTATATATTTTTATTTATCTATTTTTAACAAGTGAAGCATAAGCACACATTGCTTTGCATCTTATAAACATAACCAAACCTTAAAAATACACTGTGGACAACCCCTTTAAAGCAATTTCTGAAATGTCATGCGTTCAAAACAAAAATCAGTTGTCAGAATCTGATATCAACTTTATTTGAAACTGTTAAGAGTAATAGTTTTTTGTTTGTTTGTTTATTTCATAGGAGTTATATATACACTCTTAGTGAATCATGAATCATGCTACTGGACATATATATCATCCCTGTGTTGGTCATATTTGTATGTTTGTCTGAGCCATATTTTTTCTATGTCACTAGAAGCAAAACTGCATTTGTAGGCTTTCTCCAACTCTGGAATACTAATTGAATCCCTGATTATATTTATTTATTTAAGCTGTTAAAATGAAATACATAGAAGAAAACATTTTTTATATTAGCAAATCAGCTCTTATAGATTAAAGCAAAATTTATAAAAATGTATTGTTTTGAACAAGTGTGTAACAACGATAATGTGAGGTAATTGTCATAATTCCTCCAAGAAGTTTTATTTTAGGACAGAAGCAATGATTTCATCAATCAGCTTTAACGAACAGACTCTTATTGAGTCACATTGCATGGCACATATTCGCAGTGAGAAGGGCATCATTATTTCCTGTGAGTGACAGAATCTCTTTTCCCTAAGCAGACAGTTGGATAGGCGTTGCTTTTCTGAGATGCTTTCAGCTCTGTGAATATGCGCTGTCAACGCTGTGTGTGCTTGCTACCTTATAGGATAGTTCTACAAAAATGAACATTCTGTCATTATTTACTTGTATTTATGTTTTTTTTTTCCCCAAAACCATACATTTCTATTTATTTTGCTATACAATTGATAATGACCAGTCGCTCCAAACAGCACATTAAATAAAAGCTAGATGTATACATGACACAGACAGAATTAATTTCTTGACATTCAATGTTTGGTCCCTTCAACTCACCCAATGCTAGTTTAGCCAATTATATTTCAGCAAAAAGACAGAAAAGCAACCTCTGGTGAACAGAAGCAGTCTTTGAAATAAAACGAAAATTTAAAGTTTTACATTAGGTGGTTATTAAATAGCAAAAAATAAAAAACAAACAAAGATATTACAATTTTAAATTGTTTATATATATATATAACTATCTGCTGCTGCTTTCATAAAAAATGTCATGTAAAATGGCATTCCAACACAGATTATTAGCATTTAATACTGAATAAAGCACATAAGGTGTACCTGAGGTAAACTGTCAGTTATCTGTTGTTCAGCTACAAGAAATAGAAGCTGTTTCTAAAATATAAATTTCAGGTGTTGATTTGGACAAAAACTCCTTTTAATATAGAAAATATTTCTTCAATCGTGTGCCGTTGCTTTTATTTAGAACATGATTTAAATCAGCCTTAAGTCAACCTTGTAGGTTTTAGTCAGGCTCTCTCCTGTTGGTTTCATCAATCTGGCAACCTGCGCTTATGTGTGTTTTGAACCAGGTGTGCGATACCTTCAACCACTGGTTGTCAAACTTATATACTGCACCTTTAAGATATTTTAGGTAAAATCGGAGAACTTTATCATCCTCCATAGACAGGAACATATCCCAAAGGTATCAAAAACATCCTTAAAACAGACCTTTTTGCCTTAAGTGGCGCAATCAGAATATTATCAAGCAACAAGAATTCTTTTGTGTACACATAAAACAAAAATAACAACTTTACTGTGATATTTAAATGTGTGTTTTAAAGACAGATGAAGGTCTCAGGAGTTTGAAATGAGGTGAGGGCGAGTAATTAATAACATCATTTTCATTTTTGGGTGAACTAACTCTTTTAGGGGCTTTAAGTGTGGCGTGATTGTTGGTCATAGTATTCAGACTCCAAGGTCAGAATTTGGTATAAACATAAATAAAACAATAACATGAAAATAACTTAAAGGTATCAGCAGCCGCTTAAATATCAGGGTATTTTTACAACAACAAAAAAATAGTATTCAAATTTATTATAGATTTTCTTTATATTCTGAAGCCATACAATATCTTTATATAGCTTTTGAATATATACAGCTGGAGTCACATGGCCTACTTTTCTTCTGCTTTTGTGGCAGCTTTTTTCAGCTTGACAGCCACTATGAACTGTCATTCAAAGGAAAGAGCTTTTAAAAAAATCTTTGACAGCAAACCGCTTGAAACGGCATGTGGTGCTCTTTACTATTCCTTTAAACTATTCTTTAGGTTCATCTTCAGTAGCATATGCTGCACTATTGCGGTTTGTAGGTCCTATTCACTATATGCTGTAAAACAGATGCCTCAAATCAAATCTTCATGCTGTCTGTTGTTATAAATCTAGTGGCAGGCAGTGAAAAAAAAAACTGCCATTCAGACACTCAGCTTTGGACACCACTGTTCGATAATACGTGTCAGAGTTCAGTGTTCCCATCTGCCGAAATATGCTTACATTTATTCTGAGGTCACGAATGGTGTCGATTTTGACCGTCGAGGCAGAGATGGAGTGAAAGGCAAGAGAGATGGGCTTAGAAAGATACAGCTGCTGTGCTCATGGCCTGTGGGAAGGCTAACAGGACCAGCTGCCTGCCCCTGGTGGGATGAGAAGAATTAACCGCCATCAGCTCTCTAATTATTATCCCCTGATCCAGCAGCACATGGAGTCAGCGGGGCCTGTGTATCCATTACCAATGATGATGCGCACTGTGAGCGGAGAGTGTTTTCTGTACCCATGGGCTGCTGAGAGGATGACAGGGTTGTACACCCATTAAAATTTATTGGAGGATGCCATTTTACTTTTTATTCCAGACCATGCAGAATTGACGTTGACGAACATGTATCTTTAAATGTATATATTCAAAATCCATTCACATATATTCAACATAATAGATTTCAAACTCATAACTTTTATTTCAATATGGGCAAAAGCATTGGGAACATTAAACATTCAGTTCTAAATCAAAACATAAAGAAAAAATGGTTTAGTGTATTATCATATATTGTAGAGTACACTCTGAAGACAGTTAAGCATGGTGATGCAAGCATCGTGATATGAGGATGCTTCCCCTACTACAGTGTTGGGCCTATTTATCACAATCCAGAGATCATGGAGCAATTTGAGTACATTAGAATATTTAAAAATGTCATGTTGCCTGTTCCCAAAGTGGAAATACCCTTGAAATGAGTATTTTAACAAGACTACAACCCCAAACACACCACTTTCAGTTAATATAGTAAATATTAGATTTTTTACAGAACAATTCAGACACATTTTTTGAACAGCCGAATAAATTACTTTATATTCACTTTCTGAAAAGTAATAATATATTTGTTTATTTATTCTTTAAGTTTTGATTTAAAATGCAATGTTAAGTGTTTCCAAATCAATTTTTTGTATTTAAATAAAATGATTTTGAGCTTAACTCAACACGTGTATGTATATACAGTCGACGTCAGAATTATTAGCCCCCCTTTGATTTTATTTTATTTTTTATTTTTAAAAATTTCCCAAACGATGTTTAACAGAGCAAGGGAATTTTCAAAGTATGTCTAATAATGTTTTTTTTTCTTCTAGAGAAAGTCTTATTTGTTCTATTTTGGCTAGAATAAAAGCAGTTTTGATTTTTTTTAAAACCATTTTAAGGACAAAATTATTAGCCCCTTTAAGCTAGAGTTTTTTTTTTAATAGTCTACAGAACAAACCATCGTTATACAATATCTTGCCTAATTACCATAACCTGCCTAGTTAACCTAATTAAGCTAATTAAGCCTTTAAATGTCACTTTAAGCTGTATAGAAGTGTCTTGAACAAACATCTAGTAAAATATTATTTACTGTCATCATGGCAAAGATAAAATGAATCAGTTATTAGAAATGAGTTATTAAGACTATTATGTTTAGAAATGTGTTGAAAAAATCTTTTCCTCGTTAAATAGAAATTGAGGGAAAAAATAAACAGGGGCGCTAATAGTTCTGACTTCAACTGTATGTATAACAAAGAGCATTACATAAACATGAATATCACTGTATAATATGTATTAAATGTGTGTATTGTATATGTATTGTATTCAAATTTAGAGAAGTATGCTGAATCCAATAATTGTTTTTCATTTAGAAGGATTAAAACATTTAATGAGTCACAGTTAATTATACAATTGTGTGTGTGTGTTTTTGTGAAAGTTTTTTTATGAAAGCTTGAGAGATTTGGAAATTCAACATAATGAACTGAAAGAGAGTGAATGCTTAGATCATGAGTTTTGAACAACCCTGGTGGTTAAATTACCTGAATAATATGTAAGGTGTAAAAGAAAAATAAGTTTAAAATATTATTTGTATTGTTTGCTTGTCAGTTAATGAATCTTTTTGATATTTCATGTGTTTTCCAGGGTGGCAAACACAAGATTATGGAGAAGTGCAATCTGCCTCTGACCGGAAAGCAGTGTGTGGACCGTATAATCACAGAAAAGGTGGGTTTTGATTTACAAGAGTCATTGATTTCATCCTTTGTACATTTAGGAGGCTGCTTTAATCAACAGCCCACACCGTGTCCACCTAGTCTCCTCTGGTGAAGAATAAATGTCATCTATTCAGCAGCTTATCACTTCATCAATATACCGAATCAGTCTCGGATAAAACTTCAGTCAACACAGAGAAAAGCTGTGAAAATGGCTTTGCTCTTTTCTCTTAACGCATGTACAAAGACATAAGGGGACATGATAAATTGTTATGACACTGCACATAGGCAGTGGAAAATGGAAATCCAATTATTGGACCAACCCTAATCAAATCTCCTGATCGGAGCGACATTACATATTGACCGTTTTTTTTCAGACCCAGAGCTTCTTAATGTGAATGTTGCTTAATAATATTAGCAGCTCTGCTACATGGCCTGGATTCAGAGATGTGAGAAACTCAGTTTTATAGTGAAG